>NW_023416893.1:194683-196162 GCF_002922805.2 Oryzias melastigma | reverse complement strand
ACGCGGGTGGAAACTGAGGCGGACTCTCAGACTGACGCCTCACACAGCCAGGATAAGGCGGCAGGTGGGCAGAGTCAGACACAAGCTAGTCCATGCAGCAGCCGGCGTGACAGTGCAGCGGTTCCCACGGCGATGACAGACGTCGAGAGTGCCAGTGACACATTTACCGACCCAAACAGTCAAGGTATAGAGCAAAACTGGCCGGAATGTTGGACACAAGAACAAATACACTATTTCTCCCACACGTATAAGTGGCTAATAAGCAAAAATAAAAAGCTGGGCTGCAGTATTTGTAGCCATGTTAATGGATGCACTGATATGCAGCAAGGGCAGAGAGTCTCACATGAGTGGAGTCAGTGCTTAGTTTCTTCTAATGGAAAGGAAAAGGCTGCACAGCAACACTCGCTGCGAAAGAAAATCAAAGAACACAAAGATTCAATATCTCACAAAAAAGCAGATGAGATTAAAGAGATGGCAAGAAAAAACACCATACAAACACACATTGAGGACATGCGAAAGGCTGATTTTGCTTCCACCTGTAATGTTTTTAGAACCGCATACAAGATTGGCAAGCATGGACGCCCCTTCACAGACATGCCACTTGATGTCCAGTTGCAAGTTTTAAATGGAGTGAACATGGGCCGAGTTTTGCACTCAAACAATACATGTGCAAATATACTGGATCACATTGCTGCTGAAATGAAAAAGAAAGTAGTTAATGACATTGTGATAAATCTGAGGAAACTGTGTGTGCTCATTGATGAATCCACCACGATAAGTGGAAAAGCTGTGTTAGTTGTGTGCCTCCGCTCAGCTATTTCAGGTGAAGAGCCAGATACAATATTTTTTGAACTGATTCAGCTACAGGGGACCTCAGCAAAGGACATTACTGACGCACTGTTAAAATGTCTTCAGCAAAATGGCTTTGAGCTTCAATTTTTACAGGACCATTTGTTGGCCTTTGGTGACGGAGCATCAGTAATGCTTGGGAGGAAAGCAGGAGTAGCTGCACAACTTTGTCACATATTCCCTAACCTATTTGTCTTGCATTGCTCCAACCACAGACTGGAACTGGCAGTATGTGATGTTTTGAAGGAGGTTGGAGGAATGAATCACTTCAAATTTTTTCTGGATCAGCTATACTCCCTCTACCATGCATCTCCAAAAAATCAAAGAGAGCTAACTGAGAGTGCACTCAGTGTTGGACAGCGCCTTCTTGTGATAGGGCGTGTTTTGTCAGTGCGTTGGGTTGCTTCGAGTGAGAGAACAGTGAAAGCAGTATGGGAGAGCTACCAACCTCTGCAGATACATTTCAAAGCTGCTGCCGCTGATACAACCAGGGATTCAAGAGAAAGAGCAAAATACAAAGGACTTCATGACATTCTCACTTCCGTCTCCTTTGTGGCTAATCTAGGTGTCATGTATGATGCTCTCTCAGAACTCAGTGACCTCTCAAGAATGCTTCAGAGACGTGACATG
>NW_023416893.1:174528-194416 GCF_002922805.2 Oryzias melastigma | reverse complement strand
CAGGCTTCAGATCAACATAAAAATTTTATTTTTAAGACATTTAGGTCATAATCATGGAGGGGGGCATGCCGTGCGGGGGTGGGGTTTGACCTTATAGCGCCTGCAATTAATTTCCTATACATTTTTGTTCTTTTTTGGCTCAACTTTTTTTAACAACGAACTGCTAAGATGTCGAGCTCCCGTCCCAAAGAGTTTTCGAGGGGAGCCAACAAGACGCCGCAGGTTGTGGCGCCAAACTCCACTGCTGCGGAGGCGATTAGCTATGCTGGCGACCTCGACATGAACTTGCTGCAGACTATGATGGACTCCCTATGGTCTGATATTTTTGGTCAAATTGATGACCTGGCCACTAATCTACAGTCGGACATCGCATCTGTCAGACAGAAGTTAAAAAGTTCAATCGAGCCACTTTAAGGCTCTGTCGAAGCTCATGCATCGACGATTGGCGAGCTGGAGTGCTCGGCCACAGACCACAGCAGCCACATCACCGAGCTGGAGGCCACTGTTAGCAAGTTTATTAAGCAGGCCGCTTTCTGGAAGATAAGTGCAAGGATCTCAAAGCTAGATCACGAAGGAATAATATTCAACTGCTAGGTGTACCGGAGGGGGCGGAGGGACACAAACCAACGCACTTTATCGCACAGCTGCTGCTGGACCTGCTCAGCCTGTAGGAGAAACCTCTGCTGGACCGGGCTCACCGAACCCTGCGCGAGAAACCTAGAGAGTGGGCGCCGCCACAACTCATGGCAAGGGTACAATTCTTCCATGTCTGCACCCTGATCCTCCAGTGGAGCCTCTCCACTTCTCTTCAGGGGTAGGAGGATCTCCGTGTTTCCTGATTATACCTCCGCTGTCGCTGGCAAACGAGCAACGTTTGCAGCAGTGAAGCGGGCCCTCCGCTCCCACCCAGAGGGGAAGTTTGGCCTTCTCTACCCAGCGGTGCTAAAGATCACCATGCCAAACAGGGCAATTCACAGGTTTGAGGATGACTCTGTAGCCGCCGAGTTCGTTAACAAAAACTGCTAATACTTCACTAATTGCACTTGCTCGGAAAAACAAATGAGACAGCTGTTCATAGTGCGCTCTGCACTTTTTCACGGGAGCTTGGACATGCATCTGCTGTGTGTTAATATTTTCCTTCTCAGTTAAGGACGTTTACATTATTCTAGGTTTATTACTATATAATTGGTTCTTTACTATTTGAATGTCCACATTTGCATATTGATATCTTCTCATCTATAATTTGACCTTCAGTAGCAGAGTTTTGTTGATGTTACTATGGAACGTTTTGTTTTTTTTTCTATTGTTGGGGGTTTTGGCACGTGTCCCGTTTGGAGGGGATCCTTGTGCTGGGGTGGGTCGGATGGAGGATTCTGGGTGGCGAGTGGGGTCATTTGAATCTCTGATGGAGGTGCACTCAAGTTCATTAGCTGGAATTGTAAGTGTCTGAATACCCCATAAAACGCAGCAGAGTGGTACATCACCTTCTACATTTGGGAGGTCAAATTATCTTTCTTCAAGAAACACACTTTAAACCTTCAACCAATCCAAGAATTAAGGATAGGTGGATCAGTCATTCCTTCAATTCATCAAGTCTAGAGGAGTCACTATTTTGATTCATAAATCCTGTACATGTAATAATGTGATTTCTGACCTTGGAGGCAGATTTAGTGGTAAAATCTATGACATCCCAGTCGTACTTGTAAAAGTGTACGCTCCAAATAATGGGTGGCGATTTTAACAGCTGGTTTCACCCAGCGTTGGACCGCTCCTCTACAGAAGCCACAACCACTACAAGGTCTGCCAGAATAGTTAACACTTTCCTGAAGGAGTTTTCTATTTCAGATACATGATGTTATTTTAATCCTTCCTCTAAAGCGTTATCCTTTTTTCCCATGTTCATCACCATTCACTCGTATAGGCCTAGATGCAGAAAAGGCCTTTGACTATATGGATTGAAGTTTTTATTTTACACCATGAAAGCGTTTGGTTTTGGGAACAATTTTATTTCATGGTTTAAGCTATAATACTCCTCCTCGGTTGTCTCTGTAAAGAGAAACATCAGAATATTTAACTCTACAGCGTTCCACTCGGCAGGGCTGTCCCTTAAGCTCCCTCTTATTAGCTTTGGATATTGAACCCTTATCTATCACTCTTTGCTCTGATCCATGCATTTCAGTCATCTTCAGGAATAGTGTGGATCAGAGAGTTTCTCTACATGTCGATGACCTGCTACTTTATGTGTCAGATCCCTCAGTTTCTATTCCTGCAGTTCTCTCTATACTTGGCTCATTTGGTACCATTTCAGGCTACAAATTAAACTTGAATAAAAGTGACTTATTTCAAATAAGCCAGCACACAAATATCCTCTTCATAACTTTCCTTTTAGAATTGCTTCTCACGGTTTTACCTTTCTAGGAATTCAGGTAACTGACTGGTTCAGAGACCTCTATAACGCAAATTTCTTCCCCTGCTGAGTTGCATTCAGGAGGATTTTGATCACTGATCAGTACTTAACTTGTCTTTGGCTGCCTGGATCAACTGTGTCAAGATGAACACTCTACCAAACTTCATTCATTCATTCGTCTTCTTGACCGCTTCGTCCCTCCCGGGGTCACGGGGGTCCCGGAGCCTAACCCGGCTGCTGATGGGCGAAGGTGGGGTTCACCCTGGACAGGTCTCCAGTCTGTCACAGGGCCTCAATCACACACCCATACACTAACACATTCATACCATACATGTAAACATGTGGGAATAAGATCAGTCTTTATTCTGTCTGGATGTGATTGGAAATATGAATTAATGTGATTTTTACACGGTTTCTCGGGACTGTTCGGTGTGTGGAGCAGCATTTCTGCATTCAAAAGCCGCCTCCACCGGCTCATACCGTCCTGAAGCCGCTCGGAGACACAGTTCTCCCGTGAGACATGGTTCTCCTGAATCCGGCGGGTCTCTCCCGCAGATCAGCCGGACGGTCTGCGGTCTGAAGCTCACAACGTAACAAAGCACCCCCGCGCACGTGCGTTCCCACATGAAAGCTGTGAATCCAGCTTTTCTACTCGCGGAGAGCAGCCGATCGGTTCTGTTCGTGCTCCAAAGACTGCTGTACCATCTATGCACGACGTAAAATCCAGCGGAGTAATAGGTGTGTTTAAGGCCATGTCCACACGTAGGAGGGTATTTCTACAAACGCATATCTGCTGACCTCCGTTTTATAAAAAGTGTTGCGTCCACACATGATTGTTTTAAAAATAATTCCATCCATACATCCCCACATACTTGCGCTCTTGGACGCGGTTATGAGCTTGCCAGAACAGCAGTTGGTAGTGTTTTACTAAAAGTATGTACATCTATCCAATCAGAGCACTCCTTTTTGTGTTGTCATTTCATCCGGGAGGTTGACTTCCAGCTCACAGTTCTCCCACCAGCTGGCGGTGCGTCCAGGTTGGACCCAGAATCTCTGACGGCGTCTTTCTCAAGTGACATGCCTTTGAGGAGGAAGGGATATTTGGTGTAAAATAGCCGACTGCAAAGCGCTTCTTCTGCTTTGCTCCTCGACAAGAAGCAGTAATTGAGTTTGTAAAAAAAAATCTAGTAAAAAGTGTCTGTACCAGGGTAATAAGTAACACACTCCTCAGGTCCATGCTGACCACTGTCTGACATAAACAACGGCGCATCTATGACGTGTATGCATTAATTGCCGCAATGTCAGCTCTACCTCCATCAACAGGCTGCTCATTATCCCACTGAGGAAGCCAGGGTTTCATTCCTATGTTCTTCACTGTCTGGTGATGCTTTGGAGTGGTTGGCTGCCATGTGGACAGGTGGGACATTGCCGTTTCATTCCTACAATGAATTTACTGAGCTCCTTCGTTCAGTGTTTCAACATGCTGCTGATGGGAGGGATCCAGGAGAACGGCTACTTGACATCAAACAAAGTTCCAACACTGCTGCTGCTTACTCATTGAGATTTCTGACTTTGGCTGCCCAGACCCCCTGGTCTACTGACAATTTGAAAACAGTTTACCGCCGAGGACTTTCTAGAGAGCTCCAGCGTGAAATTGCCTGCCGTGATGAAGATTTGGACCTCGATCAGCTCATTGCCTTAACCGTCCGTCTGGATAACCTGCTAAAGACACGAGGACCCAAGCCTCATCATTCTGACTCTACCCCCATGGTCCCACGCTCCAGTCAAGGTCCCGCCAGCGAACCCATGCAACTGGGAACCACTCACCTTACACCCGAAGAGCGTGAAAGGCGTATGAGAGAACATTTGTGCCTCTACTGCGGCACTTCTGGTCATCTGAGGGCATCATGTCCCGACCGTCCCCCCAGGCGGACAAGTGGGCTGGTGAGTGATTCTTTCCCTACCTTCGAGATTCCAATCACTCTGACAATCAATGATAAATGTATTAAAACCAGAGCCATGATAGATTCAGGGGCTGCTGGAAATTTCATTGATTTATCAGTTGCTCGTAATAACGCCATCCCTCTTCTTCCCTGCGAATCGCAGGTGGCAGTTTCAGCCCTAGATGGACGCCCCCTGGGTTCGTTTACGACTTCCATGTCGCAAACTCAACCCCAGGTTTGTGGGCCCATTCAAGATCATCCGTCAAATCACTCCTGTTTCGTTCCGCCTGCAGCTTCCGTCTGAGTACCGGATATCCCCCACATTCCATGTTTCACTTCTGAAACCCGCCAGTGGTCCCAACGACACAACCCCGGATTCTGGACCCGACGAGCCTCCCCTCATCGTGGATGGCGAGGAGGCGTATAGGGTCAACGCTGTCCTGGACTCTAGACGCAGTGGAGGTCGACTGCAATACCTCATTGACTGGGAGGGGTACGGTCCTGAGGAACGTTCCTGGGTCGCGGCCGACGACATATTGGATCCAACTCTCACTGCCGAAGTCCACCGTGACCATCCTGACAGGCCGGCTCCTCAACCACGTGGACGTCCACGGCGTCGTCAGCACCCTCGCTTCCGGAGCCGCTCGCAGGGGGGAGGGGCTCTGTCAGCATTTCCCCTTCTGGCTCCACATGCGACCACCAGAGGAAGCCCTCACCTCAGTATTGACCCTGCACTCCCTCTCTACACCCAGCCAGATCTCCTCAGCTGTTTTCAATCCACCTCATCACCACCAGTGTATATAGTCTGCCTTCAATCACCACCTCAGTGTGAAGTCTTGTACTGCCCTGCATACATCTCTGAGCATTTCTAGTTACTTTGTCTCCTGGTTTTGATCTCTGCCTGTCTCTTCGGTTTCCTGCCTGCCTCCTCCCTCGACCCACGCCTGGACTCTGACCACGCTTATGTCTTGCCCTTGTCCATTAAATCATTTGCATATGGATCCAAACGTCTCAGCCTCTTCATCACACTTGAGACAGATCTCACGATTTGGCACCCGTTGGCAGCGCCCTCAGACTGAATAGGAGGCGCCCTGCGACAAGTCGTACGCTTTCTGTGATCGTCTCCGACGACGGGAGGACCAAGGGGAGGAGGAAAGGGGAAAGTAGGAGGCAGGGGGAAGGGCAAAAACAGGCAGCCAGAGACCAGGGGGGTGGGAATTAAAAGAAAAGACGCTCACGGATATCATCTCCGATCGCCTTCGATGCAATCGGAGGGTATTTGACGTCAACGGGGATTGTGTCTGGGATGCATCGCCGACGCATCGCAACTGATTTGTGACTTGGCCATAATTCCCGTCAGATCGCCGACATTGTGACTGGGCCATAAAGATTTTTGACCGAATGTGATTCCTGTCCTCATTTAGAATTCTTAAAAATAAATTATGACTTTGTTTTAGCATGAACTTGATGAGTGTACATGACTAACTCATATCATAAATATTTTGTTTGTTTTTTAGGATTATGTGCTTCTTTTTAAGACATCACATTTTCGGTTTTATTATCAGAGTAGTTAATTTTCTTAACTTTCTTTTCTCTTTCAAATAAATAAAACAGGCATATCATCGCAGTTTGGGTCCTAAGGAGTTAAATTACGGTGCTAGCATGTAGCAGTTAGCAGCTGTTGTTTAGCCATCTGTCTGAAGCATGAAGAGCTTCACATTAAAAAGAAACAAAACTGTCTTTTTCTGTTGAAATACCTTTAGAGGTTGCTGTTTGAGAAACTAGGTATCAGTTTAAAGCGTTTTCAAAAGAGTTATTAATCGCAGAAGTCTGAATCTGTGATCGGCTAGCTAGCTTTATTGAGCTTTTTACATCAGACTTCTGCTTGAACTGTTGCCGTTTTCTGGAAATAACATTTTGTGATTCATGACATACTGTTACGGCTAGAGTTCAAGAACCCAAATGCAGAGCAGGCTTGGACGCAGAAGGATAAATCAGATTCATTTAATGTTCTTTTTTTAAACAAATAAATCACCATTGTTGATGGGGAAATAAGGGAAAAGCTGGTTAAAGAAAAACTATAGAATAACATGACAAAGAAAACCTAGAAACTTCATAAAACACTCCAACACAGAGAGATGAACCAAGAGAACTTAAATAGGCAAACAACTAAATGAACTGATAGAATGCAGCTGTGAACTCCTCCAGCAGGAAGCACAGGAAGTGGGTTGGGCAGCAAAGAGGAGCCACAGAAGACTGCACAAAACAGGACAGAAAAAAGGAACTAAACACACAGAACATGTCACTTACAGACTTCTAGTGGAATATTTATCCGGAATAATAAGATTGAAATATAAAGGGCTGATCATAATAAGTTAAATAAGAACAAATGAAATATCCGATCCTGATCAGACAACGGAGCCCGATTTCGATCGAGTCTCCAGCCACGTGATCGGGCCCAATTTCCGATCATGTGATCGGATTGGGACATCCCTAGTGCTAACCTTATATCCCTGCTCTTCGGGGATGGCAATTTCTTTCGTAGATGGTCGGCCGGTGGAGTCTGTTTGGATCAAGTTCTTGACCCCTGACATCCAACTCAGTAGACCTAGATCTAGAAGGACCATCTAGAAATCATCTGTCTCTTCACCATCAACTCCCTGCGATGAGCTGTCATTTTGGGGCTCCAGTGTCTCGAAACTCACGAGCCCACCATCATCTGGTCATCTACAGAACTCTCCTTTGAATCCACCTCCTGCCTTCATTGGTGTCTCCAGAACAGCCTTCTTTAGACCACATCTCCCTGTCTTCCTCGGCGCACCCAGAAACCATAATCTCGAACTCGTAGCTCCTCCTAGCTCCTGTGCAATGGGACATCATGATGGAGCTGAAAGAGCTCAACAACATCAATCCACCACCACCGTCCTATACGGCCAGCTGAACCTACGTTCCTCCCTCTCACAGGCAACGGGTTCTACATCTGGTGCACATATATATATGTCCTTCCTCGTGAGAAAAATGCCAGAAGAACATATTAAAACCTGTAAGGTAATTGGAAAGAGGTTAAAGAACAAATGTGATCAAAACCGCAACATAAGCAGAATTATGTTTCTTCTTATCTCAAGTGGGAACCGGGAGTGAAGTAAAACAGTTGCCATGCCTGAAATACCCCAGAGTCTAACAGAAGTTAACTAACTCTCACCCCTGATTCATGCTTTGCTGAAGCCAGCTCTGACTCACCAGGTCACATGCTGTGATGAATCAGACAGAAAAGGCCAGGCCGGGTAGTGTGTGCTCTTTGTATTTGTGTGTGGGCAGAGGGGTGAAGTGTCAAGAGCACATTGAAAAGGTTTAATATTCCTCCAAAAGCAGCCCAACACCCCAGATTCTGTGCAGCAGATGGACATCTCTGGTGGTACCAAGACAAAGAGATTCAAGTTTGATCTTGTGCCAAACATTCTATCAGTTTCTGCTCCACCTTTTAGAGCAGGAAGTTATGTATGTGGCACCAACCCAAAATAAATCCAAACAAAACAACAGATTTTTGACTAAATGTGGTCTCCTCCCGACAGAATGATTCTGATTTTTCTTTCAGAGATACAAAGATCCACTGCTGTTGTAAACATCTGGTAGATTTCTCTCCTCTTTGTCAGTACACCATCTTAGAAAGATGAACTCCTAAAGCCAGACAATGAACAGAAAATGTTCCAAACTGATCACATGCATATTGCCCCTCACAGCGAGATCCTCTGGAGTAAGACACAGATGCAGTCATGCATAATGCATGAGTGTTGAGCAAGTGTTCATGTGGCAGTATGTGTGCTGCATTGAGCGTATTTACGGCATGTTGAATAATGTCTCCTCACACACAAGCATGTACATTTTCCTGTGCATGGATGCTCACAGGCTTGGGTCCCCAGACAAGCACACAGAACCACCCTCAGCTGGCAGCACAGACAGACACCTTCATTGGAACTATGAGCTTGTTTCCAAAAGCTCAGTTCATGGCATGTAGACAGCATGATAATTGCAGCATGAGCATTTACTGAAATCTACACTGCAATGCTCATGAAATGGCAAGTTGTGTCATTTTTATGCTGTTCCATGTAGTCAATGCAGGTTTCTATTGATCTGTGATCAGAGGAAACTGTCTGAACCGTCCATTGGAAAAAGACTAATGCATCCAGCCCTCCATAGACATGGACAATAATATTTTAAAACATATTATTTGTATGAGTATTGACATAAAAATGTCCAATATTTTACATGGTTCTATGCCTGATTTGATTCCTGAATACTGAGAAAATTCTCATTATTTTCTTCATGATGCTGCATACAGCAGGAAGTACAACATAAATGCTTTTACTTTATTCAAATTATCTCTGTGAAACTGCTTTGATAAACAAAAAACTCTTCATTATCACTTCATCTTTTCTAACAGTTTGTTCAGTATCCATTTAAACAACCAAGTTATTCATTAAGACCCTAAGGTTAAAATAAACTGAAGTTGGCTTAAAAATATTTTACCTATTAGCTGATCAAGTATTCTAAAATCCCAATCTTAATTTTAACCTGGTTTGTTTCCTAACTATCTGGTCATGTTCAAACATCCTTAGATGTCTTTGTCACCAAAATTTGCACACAAATTTGTCTTCCGAAATAGCTTTATTAAAATGACAATGGGAAGTGCAGTCATTGGAGGCAGGTAAAAACTTGCCATCATAAAAAATACCCTAAAAATATATATATTTATATATTTTCCACTAATCTGTACTATAAATGCAATTTGCATGCAAGTTTCCAATTATTCCACCATTTTCATCTTCATAATTGTTGTATTTTGCATATTTCCTGTTGAGTTACAGCGCAGGCTGTGAGGTGACGCAGCACCAAGCTCTGAATCACAGTAGATTGTGCAATCCCATGCAAACTGGATTGAAGCCTTAATCTTACTCACCGTATGCTAATATTTTTTTTTATTTATCTAACCAGTAAGGTCAAGTTGAGATTAAAAACCTCTTTACCAAGTGAGTCCTTGCCAAGAGGCAGCAGTTTGTAAAACAACGCTACATAAAACAATACAATTACATTACATTACATTAATGACACATTTAAAAAGCATTTGAAGGGAGCAGATCTGTCAGCTTCCGAACTTTCTGTTAGATGTTCTAGGTAGCAGGAACAGAGTAAAGAAATGTGTTTTCCCCCAGCTCTGTACGAACAAAAGACACAGTCTCAATGAGTGAGATTCATAGATTTACAGCTAGTTATGAACCTCAGAGTTCAGAGAAACATTGAGTTCAACATTTGAAGGCATGACAACAGAGCATTCACGTACAGAATGTCACCATAACCCATCACAGGTACAATGGTAGCAGCTTTATGACGAAAGAAAAAACAAGTTTTGGTTTTAATTTTAAGTTTTTCCATCTTTAGTTTAAAAGTGAAGGAGTCATCAATCCAGACACCCAGGTACTTGTATCAATGAACGACCTCTATGATATCTCTTTCAAGGGCAGACACCACAGGAAAACTTTTCTGGGATTAGAAAAAAAATTCAACTTAGTCTTGTCAACATGAATAACTAATTCTAAGTGAATAAGTGAATGGTGGAAAACAGCAAAGGCTTTCTGCAGGGTTCCACTGACCTGAACTAGAGTTAAACCATGACATTGAATAACTGTCATCAGCATAGAAATGCAAGTTAGCATCAGTAATCTTTTGAACTAGGGCATTAGTGTACAAGTAATGCTTTATTAAAATGTTTTTATATACTGTAAACATTATATTACATGTCCTCACTTTCCATACAATAGGTTGAGGATTTCATGCTCGCCTGTTGTTTATGTAACTTCCAGACCTGACATGAAGCTGCACTGAAGAGACACAAAATCTGACAACAAAGAGGACACTATTGTGATCTTTATTGTGATCTTTTTTCTTCAGGTGTTGCTGATAAAGTTTAATTGTAGTCTGTTTTTTTTTGTTTTGCTCTGACTGACTGCAAAAATGGTGGATGTAGTGTCTTATAAAATGTCCCAAATTTGGACTTTCATTCAAAAGATTAGGTGATAAATAATGGAGATTTCTAAAACTAAAGGATGATAAAAAGGTTTTTTTACGCTCAAGTCACAGAGATTTTTGTGCATAAGGAGAAGCATATGGATTTTATGAACAAGTAAACTTTAGACCAGGTTGTGATTGTTGCGTGCATGCACACAGGTGTAAGAGAGCGGGCGTTGGCTGTTGGTCACATCCACTTTGGTGTTATTTCAGAGTCAAAGTGATCTGCCTCACATTCGATATTTTTCATTGGCTCAAGATGAACCTCAAGATGAACCTCTTATGATGAACCTCAGATATGAGATTTGAAACACTATCAGTGGTTAGTAAATATATTGGGCTCGTTTGTTTGTAAACCTGACTCTGAAAGAGTCAGTGCCTCACCAGACACAAACCTCACTGCATCACTGTAATGACCCTTATGTGTTAATTTTCCAAACTTAGTTATGATAGTTTATAGAATAAATGATGAATAAACTACTACAGAAAATAATGAAAGAAGAAACAGAAACTGGGAACAGTAGGGACAGACTTGCTTCTATCTGTTCTGTCTTGATTCATTAACTGGAAAATTAGCAGTGATGTCTTACGAGTCATTTCATGGTCACCAGGTAAGAAATACAGGCCGCTCCTTTTGAACGGATGGCTTTAGCTCAATGGATGGAGGTCTGGATTCTAAAAAAAGGCTAATGTTCTCTTTTGCAGTCAGTTTAATGCAGCAGCATATCAGATCGTTTCCCTGTTGCCTAGTTTAACTGTCAGAAAGCTGATGTCCAGCTTGTCTCCAGAATGTTCTCGGGACAGCAGTGGCTCAGGAGGTTGAGCAGGTTGCCCTATGATCTAAGGATTGGTGGTTCGATCCCCGCTCCCTCAAGCCAGCCTGCTGCCTCCAAAAACAACTGTTGTGTCTCCAGGCCAGCGTGGTTCCACTATTCCTCACATCTAAAGGGATTTCCTTGGATCTAAATACTATTGTTGTGGGAATGCTATGGAGAGAGAAAGAGGGGAGCGGCGCGAGTGTGAGTGTGCATACACGTGCACGCGGATGCACGGAAGTGTGAGAGAGAGGATAAGAGGAAGGAGCGGGTGTTCGGGGAAAGTTCGTGTAAAGAAATGTTCTGTTGATGAAACAAAAGTGACATAAACCAGCAATTTGGGGTATGCTCAGATCATCATCGTCGGGAGGATCTTTTGCATTGATCGTGTCGGGAGTCCGGAATATATTCAGATGATTATTAATCATCTGGGTATGCTCTGGATTTTTGGTGCTGGTTGGTGCAGGTGTTACGCCCCAGTTGGTCTAGGGGTGCGGGGCTTAACATAAAGGTAAATTAAATGAAATGTGTAACAAAAAACAACAAATGTCTCCATAAAAATATAACGAATTTATTTACATGACAAAATAACCAAAAGTGAAGCAAAAAGGCTTTGGGGTGAACCAAGGCCAAAATAAACAAAACCCCATCTAAATCAACCCAGGGAGCTTACCTGCAAAAGAAACAGTAAAAGAACGACAAACACTAACCTCCCTGGACTAACAAACAGGAGAAAACATTTAAGAAAATGGCAGTTCACCCCTACAGCTTCACCTAAATTAAACCAACACTAAACACAGAACACAGAGTGGGACCTAACACAAAACACCAAAGAAACTACAAAGTGCACAAATCAAAACAGGTGGAGAAGTTCACTGAGCTGCAGTGGAGGCTGTTGCAGCCCAGCTCCCTTCTCGTGGTCTGGAGGTCCACATGGTGATTTTGAAGGCTTCCTTCTCTGGCCTCGACCAATGGGGAACCACACCTCCAGCACCACACCTGAAACAAATAAAGACAGAAAAACACACAAAGATCCACGAAACACAAAGAAGTCCCACTCTGACAAAAATTCACAGAACCAAAACCCAAATACGGCCACAGCCGTAACACAGGGTTTTTTTCTTTTTTTTTGGTGATGATGGTCTGAATGTGCTTGGATTTTTGGAACTGACTAATGTGGATTATTTTTTTTTTTTTATGATAATCGTCTGAGTATTTAGATTTTTGGTACTGATTAAAATAAATGACTTGTCTTTGATATGAATCTAAGACAAGTCCAATAAAAAATATACTGTAGAGGTCCGAAATTTAATTGCATCGCTGATCTTAAAGATCCTTAATAACCTGAATCTATGATTGTAGGATAAATATTTGATACCCAGATGCTGCAAGACAAGGCCAATCATTTCCCCTCCACCACCGTGCTTGAGTGAGTAATTGCTAAACAAAATAAAATAAATAAAAAAGCAGTTTTACTTAAACTTTATGTGTTTCATTTTTATGGAGGGTTACAGTTTGTTCAAATTGTGTACCCTGTGACAGGCTGGCAACCTATCTAGGGTGTTTGGCCAACAGCAGCCAGGACAGGCTCCAGCAACTCCCTGTCCCTGGGAAACAGCGGGTTAGGAAAATGGATGAAGAGATTTTCAGATTGTTTGTAAATGGCAACAGCCTCTTTTTTCATCAATGATGATAGAATAGAACGATGAAGGAAAAAAATATATAATTAACTGAAATATTCAGTCAACAACAATTAGTTCAGATAGTATGCAGTTAAAATGTACTTTATTTTTGCACCTTTTTAAAGCAAATACTGGATGCAAAGTATTTGCTTAGATTCAAAAAGTAACTAGACAAAAATGAATGGCATAATAAATAGGGACTGTACGGTGATGTCAGGTGTAAGAGCTCTGGTCACTGGGGTGAGCCATCCCCGGCTTATTGACTCACTACATCTCCCGCCCCCCTCAGCAGATTATCCAGTTTTGTGGGTAGCGTGATGAGCTGGTCCAAAGTCAGGTCCTCATCCCTGGATGACTAAATACAAAGCATCTGTGTGAATGCTGCATGACACTGGAAAGGCAGTGCTCTTCCTGTCCATAATGCAGCTGTCCACTACTGTGACTCTCCAGTCAAAGTGAGCTCACCAAAGTGGCTTTAGCCTTTTCCGTTAGGGAGAGTTTCGGTTCCTGACACAGGAGCAGGTTGCATAAGGAGATCATGGTTGAACTGATTTGGGAGAGCCAACAAGCCGTCCTCGGTTTGCTGGTGAGGGCAACTGGGCAGCCGAAGGAGACGCAGCCACGGCGACAGGTGTGATGCCACCGGGTGGGTTGGCCTTCAGGTATGCCATGATGACTTTGGTTGTGGTAGTCAAACACTAGAACTTAAGACCATACTTCAGTAGCATGGTGACCAATCCAGCCAGGTTTGATGACCTGGGTACCTCTGCAATAGTCTCCACATTCTGACTGAAGGAACACGTCTGGTCCAGGTAATCAGGAGCAAGCAGTGCAGGAAGAGCTTGAAAACAGACAGAGTGGTAGATCTAGAGGACCAGGAATGAGCAGCCATGCTCTCCTCTAACAGCAGCTACCTTCATGTCTTCCTTCTCTGCATCCATAAACCTCCTCTCTGATCTTCCTCTAGACTCAGCATCCTTCTACCAATATCTCCACTGTCTCTCCTCTGGACATGTCTGAACCATCTCAGTCTGAACACTGACTATCTCCAAAACTCTAACATATCCTTTTGTTTATACTGGGCTTGATTTTGTTTATTCTATTCAATAACATGTTTCAGAGAAGCATGAAGAAGTTCACTCAAACATGAAGTTCTCATATCTGTGATAGACTGGTGACCAGTTCTGGATTCTGAATTCTTCACCACAAACAGCTGATAAGGAAACTGCAACATCAGTGAAAATAGAAGGGTGTATTGTAGTGTAGACAATGGGTTGGAATAGTTCTCACTTTTTATAGTCTTGATTTTGGAAAAATGACAGGGATTTACTGTCAAAGGAACCATACTGAGCCGCAGCAGCAAAACTCTGGTGACCCTTTGAGGTTAGACCCACCATGCCTTTCATTCAAACCCTCCCATATGCAGTCAGTTCAATTAACTGCCAGTTCAGCCCCAGTGGAGGATTTAAGCTGTACTTGAGGTTAACTCTGCTTTTATAGAGATAATGAAATCCAAAGTGTCGTATGAAGGCTGTAGAATTTTATAAATTCAGTGATGGGTCTCATAACCTTTTTAGATTTTATGCATAGTGTGAGCAGTAAAACTCCTTGCAGGAAACATTCATTCACCGCATCCATCAAGCTACGCAAAAGTTTCTTCAGAATTACAGTGTTTTAACATTTTATTTGATGTAAAACAGACAAATATTTGTGTGATTTTGTTATTTTTAGTAACATTTACAAGCTGAGCTGAGACTTTACTAATGTTTTTTTTAAAAAGGTCAACAGAAATTCCTCGACCATAGCAGCAATTATATCTAAAGATTCCTGCAATGACTGGATTTTACTACCCTCATCTGTTGATGGAAAAAGTTCTGTGAGGACGTCCAGGGGTTGGAGAAGGACTTGTGAGTTGGATCAGGGGCAGTGATATTTAGGTTATCAGATCAGCCTCCAATTAAATGATTATGGAGTGTTTAAGTTTAAAGAACGGCTCCATTGCATCAACAGCCATGGGACACCCCACCCAGACCCTTCAGCATGCCCTTGAAATGAACTCCATCGCTCTCTGCCTCACTGTCCCCTGTTGCTCCTTGGCGCTCTCCCTGCCTCTTTCTCTGCGCCTCCTCCTCCGTTCCTGTTTCTGATCTAATTGTAGTCATTCATATGGGTAGTATGAAGAAACTGCTGTGTTTGCGAACCTCTGCAAAGGTCCTGTGGCAGCAAGCTTCCATAAGAATCCAGGCGTCTGCAGCATGAAGCATTAGTGCAGAAAGAAGGTGGTGTCGTTGTGAGATTTTTTTCACTTTTTAAAGTGGCCCGTCCATCAGTGTCAGTGGGAAAAAAAGCAGGGAGTCATGAAGAAGTGCAGGACGTGTTGTGGTCAGCCCCCCAGGTCAAGCCCCTTACAGCAGAGCAGTTTTATGGCTTTAGCAGTAGCAGCCTGTAATGGTGTAATTGTGACAATGATCTCATTCTCTCCCTCTCAGCCTGATCTGAAGGAGCTTTGTGTGCTCAGTCTTCTTCCCAGTAGCTGGCAGTCAGGAGGAAGAAGTGGGGGTGCACATTTCATTAGCTTTCAATTCATGTTGAATTTATTAATCCCATGCTGGTTCTGCAGAGTGGAAGGCTGCTTAAGAAGGGAAAGAAATATCTTCTACAAAGACACTTTTCCCTCCATCTGTTGGCAATATGCGTGCAGAGCTGTATGAGGAGAAGCAGAATAGTGAAAGGATGTTGAGATGATGGTAAAGGGTGTGTGTGTATGGGGGGGATAGAGGCGGGAAAGGACAAAGGGAATAATAACGACTACCTCACAACAAGGACTTATTAAGATACTGCAGTGGTAAAAAAAGTGTGTCAGATCATTTACCAGTGGGATGCATGACTTCATCTTTGTAAAGGGAGCGGGGCAGTCCTGCAGAAAGGCTCGTGTCTAGTCAGCACTGCAACAAAGGCACAGCAACGGCTTTATTTATGTGCCTGGAAAGTTTCTGTGTGCAGAGAGGCAGCACCCAGACAACCAGCCCTCAGCTCAGAGGGAGGGAACAGGGAGCTAACCTCAGGTAGAACTAACACTACACAGAGAGGCAGGTATCGTTGAAACAGCTTTACTGAGAAGCACCATTATCTTACTGAAGTACAAAAGAAATAGATGTCATGTACTGGTGGGTGAGGATCTAAGGTTTAGCTGAAAACCAGGCTGTTTGGGTGGAAAATACAAAAAACAAGTGTAGGACAGACATGTTTGTCATTCCAATTTCAAATACCAAGACAACAGAGGATGACACAAACTTTGGAGTTGCTTCTATGATCCTCAGTCAGCAAACTCAAACAGAGTTTTGCTCAATAACTCATGGAGACTGTGAGGCCACAAGCCCAACTTTCCAGTTTCCTTAGTGCCACCACTGAAACGTCAACAAATCAAAGACAGGGATGTGCCGTGCATTATCAATGCTGCTACATGAGGGGATGTTCTCGGATGTATAGCACAACAATGGATCTCATGATCTCGTCACAGTATCTCTGTACATTCAACATACCATCAAGAAAATACATCTGTGTGCAACCATACAAAGGAGATGTGTTGCACCACATGAGGCAAATGGTGTTCACACTAGATCAGGGGTCGGCAACCCAAAGTGTTGAAAGAGCCACTTTGGACCAATACAATAAAAACCAAAAGTGTCTAGAGCCGCATAAATTGAAACGGCTTAAAAAAGTCGTACACTGTAGGTGACACATGGAGAATATATCGATTAAACGATTATTTCTCCTACTGAGCCTGAGCGTGTTCTCGTGTCACATAAACTACATTTTTGGTCTCATGACAAGCCAGCGAGATATTGCAGCGTCAAAGTTATCTGACAAAAGCTGAATAACCTCATAATAAACATTTGAGCTTATATTTTGACACCCCTCAATGACATAAGGAGAGGGGATCCTGATCAGTCTCTCCCTCATTCTCACTCCAGGTGCAGGAAGAATTCAAACATAACAGGACAAAATCATAAATGTTCAACAAATGTTCAACAGTCAGACAACAAAACACATTGACGAAAACCCAAACTTAAATCCAATTCCAGTCAGACAGGCAAAAGAGTGGGTAACCCACAATTCCTTGCGCTGCCAGACCGACAACAAGCCCATCGAAGTCTGAGACCATCACTACAATATGAATGAATTACAGTTTGTTTCATTGCTTTGATGAAATTAAATAAATGCAATAAAGAAATACGATTTTTGATGTTATTTTATTTTGAGGATTTAAAAAAAAAACCCAAAAATGTAACGTGCACCTTTAAGGTGCTTCCACACTGGCCGCGTCAATAAAGCGCACACTTTCAATGAAGAGTCAATATAAGCGCGTGCACACCTAAATTCCTGCCCTCCAAGTCTGGAGCGCGCGTGAGTCTTATAGTCAGACATTTAAAAGGACAGAGTTGTGAAAACAAAAGTCTTCAGAAAGATTTGGGGGATTTTCAACACTTTTACTTTCGGTTCTCCCTGTTGTAGATGCAGATGAGCGCTAATGAACAGTAAAAATACAATAGAAGGAGAATCTCCTCCCCGCCACGCACCGCACGCGGCCGGTGGGTGAGACCTGCACATCGCCGCGCTCAGCAGGTGGTATCCACACCGGAGCAGCGCGGTCACGCACGCAGTGGCGGGAGGGGATTCTTCTTCTATTCTTCTTCTACTGTTCATTAGCGCTCATCTCATCTTGGTGTCATATTAACCTGAGCGGACACAAACCGTAATGATTCATTTCTCCTTCGTGATCACGTTTGGTACTTCTGTGCTTTGAAGCAGACTCCGCCCACAAGCAGCTCCCGCGCTGAATCTTCAATCCGGTTCAAGATTTCCACGCACAGTTACAGGTCTGAGCTGCCGCGACTGTGCGTGGAAATCTTGAACCGGATTGAAGATTCAGCGCGCTCAATGCGTGCCGATTTGTACGTGGAGCTCGTGACCCGACTTCAAAACCCGCGTAGCAACGTGCGCTCACGTGCGCTCCAGACGCACGGGCAGGAATTCTGCTGTGCGCTGACTCAGACGGCGTGGAAGCATCTACACTCATCTCACAACAACTGGAAAACGTAAAGGATGTTTGTGTCATGTTTTTCCTCCTACAGAAATCGTATTAAAACAAAAATATTGTGGCAGCCTGACTGTTAATTTAGAAATAGTTCCTTGTTAGTGGGTGGAGTTAGTGTCTGTTCTTGTGTTGCATTATGGGACTTGAGTGTTTTACCGGCACCATGAGTGAGAGTGGTGTGTGTATGAGAGAGCCTCCTCACAGTGTCGGATCTTCTGTGGTTCCGTGCTGTCAAACAAATGGTAGACAAAATGTTGACACCAACCTATTTACATGCCTTGCGTGAACAGTTCTTCACCCATTCACTTAGGGTCGTTCAATGTATGGGACACAAATGGTGTCTGAACTCTAACCTGCCAGCCATCTGCTTGACTCAGCTCCCACCCAATACACCACAATATACTTCTTTTCAACATTCCTTATTATTTCAAACATTTAGGAAAAAGCGCCACTGAGCCGCAAGGGGGTGCTTGAAGAGCCGCATGCGGCTCCGGAGCCGCAGGTTGCCGACCCCCGCACTAGATACAGACCGGTTTTCTGAGTCCCCAGACCCCCAAATAAAACCAAACGGCCATTTCAGAGAGGCGTTTTGTTGTGGCCAGTCTGAGGCCCACCTGTGAAATGAAACAGAGCATGCACACCTGTCCTGATATGGGCACACCTGTGAGGTGGGATGGACTATCTCAGCAAAAAAGGGTTCGCTATCAAATATTTAGGCAGAGTTGTGAAAAATGTCTGAGAAAAATTGTTATTTTGTGTTTCTAGAGAATGTTTCTGATCTCTGAGCTTCTCTTATTACAAATGGGGCAAAAACAACTGTTGTATTTATATTTGTTCAGTGCACTTTACATTAAAAGCACCACCTCAGATTTTTCTGAAAGCCTTTTCACTCTTGTCTGATAGAAAATGGACAATCCTGACAACTGCTACTTGATCTGCAGATGGTTAGATATGAGTATTATACTGTATATCTGTGATAAATGGGATGCTTCTGTACAGTGATTTTAGACTCAAGGTGACACATCATCGAACTTTTACATGTCAAGGAACATTCAGATGTTGTAATGACGAGGCAGAGGCGAGCGGATCCATATGCAACTGTTTTAATGAACAGGAGCAAGACAAAGACGTGGTCAAAGTACAGGCGTGGGTCGAGGTAGGAGGCAGGCAGGAAGACGAGAGACAGGCAGAGATCAAAACACGAGTGCGTAGACGAAGGATAACTAGACTGTAAGGAGAGATAACAATGTAAGATTACGCAAAGAACTGGATGAGCGGGAGGAATATAAACAGTCCGGGAGATGACGTGATGAGGAACAGCTGAGGGAACCGGAACTGAAGACTGGTGCATGATGGGGGAAAGAGCTAGTATTCAGGCGAGAGCTCTCTCTGGTGGTCGGAGGAAGGCACGACAGCCTGAGTCCTGACAGAGCCCCCCCTGCGAGCGGCTCCGGAAGCGAGACGTCGTCCGACGCCGGGGCCGACCCCGAGGACGAGGAGCGGGCCTGTCTGGATGGCCACGGTGAAAGTCAGCGATCAAGGAGGGGTCAAGGATGTCATCCGCAGAGACCCAGGAGCGTTCCTCGGGTCCGTACCCCTCCCAGTCGACCAGATACTGGAGACGGCCACCCCGGCGTCGGGAATCCAGGAGCTCGCGCACTAGGTAGGCCACCTCACCGTCCACCAGCAGAGGGGGAGACCCAGTCTGAGTATCCCCTGTGGTACCCCCGTCATGGGGTGCTGCAGCGGGCTTCAACAAGGACACATGGAAGGTAGGTGAGACACGGTAAGTAGCAGGCAACTGGAGGCGAAATGACACAGGTGTGATCTGCCGTAGGATTTTGAACGGACCCACAAACCTAGGGCTGAGTTTCTTGCAG
>NW_023416893.1:145865-173973 GCF_002922805.2 Oryzias melastigma | reverse complement strand
GCTGACCACAGTAAAGGCAGAGGTGCTCTCGCATGCGTCGACTTCTTTCATCAGGAGTGATGTGGGTGGAGCCTAACTGCATGGGCTCTGCGAGGATGCTCTGAGGTTGAGAGAAGGAGGTGGAAATAGCCGACGGCGGTTCAGTTCTGGGTCTTCTGGCACGGAGGAGATTGTCCAGTCTTATAGTCAGTGCAATTAACTGATCCAAATCCAGATCCTCATCTCGGCAAGCGAGTTCACGTTGCAGCTCAGCAGAAAGGCCTCGGCGGTACACAGTTTTGAGTCCGCAGGGAGACCATTTAGTCTGAGCAGCTAAGGTCCGAAACTTCAGGGAATAAGCAGCAGCAGTGTCCTTACCCTGCTTAATGTCCATCAGCTGCTCACCAGGTTCCTTTCCATCAATCGGGTGGTGGAAAACATCACGCAACAGCCGAGTGAAGTGAATGCATCGTAGGAATGGAAGGGTAAGGAACCGCCCAACCAGATGGCGGCCAGCCACTCCAACGCTTCACCAGACAGCAAGGAGCACAGGAACGACACTTTGGATTCTTCGGTAGGATATTGCTGGGCCTGTTGATGGAGATATAGCTGGCACTGCATGAGAAACCCGTTACAACGTTCAGGTTTGCCGTTAAATTTGTCCGGTAATGACAGGCGCGGAACGGCACTTGGTGATGACGCGGAAATATCCCCAGGTCCAGCTGACCGCGAAGAAGCAGGAGGCGGCGAAGCAGGTTTGATTACCGGGTTAGCTTGCAGTCGCTCCATGATAGCTTCGATAGTGGTGGTCAAACAATGAAGCTGTCTGCCATGCTCCAACAACATGGTGGCGAATCCGTCAGGATTGGAGGGAGAGGGAACGCCCGTTGCTGGATCCAGGTCTGGCGTAATCTTCCGTAATGACGAGGCAGAGGCGAGCGGATCCATATGCAACTGTTTTAATGAACAGGAGCAAGACAAAGATGTGGTCAAAGTACAGGCGTGGGTCGAGGTAGGAGGCAGGCAGGAAGACGAGAGACAGGCAGAGATCAAAACACGAGTGCGTAGACGAAGGATAACTAGACTGTAAGGAGAGATAACAATGTAAGATTACGCAAAGAACTGGATGAGCGGGAGGAATATAAACAGTCCGGGAGATGACGTGATGAGGAACAGCTGAGGGAACCGGAACTGAAGACTGGTGCATGATGGGGGAAAGAGCTAGTATTCAGGCGAGAGCTCTCTCTGGTGGTCGGAGGAAGGCACGACAGACTGAGTCCTGACAGATGTATATACTGTACTTTCTCAGTTTACAGCACATCTCTGTTTACATTTGGGATAGGGGTTGGGGGTCAAGGTGGTACGGGGATTATTGCCTTACAACCATTCACTCACCATTGAACACATCATCAGTGTGATGTCATCCACAGAAAATTGTTTACTAATGTTCCAATCAAGAAAAGTCAATTCACTCATCGGTTTATTGGGATATGGATGTCGCCATGTTGGAGCCAGAAATTGTCAGTAAGCAGTGATTTGTGTGAGTCAGTCTGAGTCATAGTTTCTATGCCAACCACCATCACCAGTTAAGAGTGAGCTAGTCGCACATCCACGACCCTACCACTTGAAAAGTTAAAGTCTCAATAGTTGTCATGCATCCTGCGCTTCCCTTAAAATATATTCGCACATCTAGGGTCTTCTGCGGACCTGGACAAAAACCAACAGCACCCTTACAGGTCAGCCCCCCGTATAGGTGCATTGGATTTAGGTTTAACACAAAGACATAATGTTTTCTGGCTTCTTGTAGTGATGGACAGCAATAAAAGTCAACTCATCAAGAAAACCCTTTAACCTCTTTAAGAGCTTAAATTCATCTTTTTCTAAATGTTATTAACAGGCTGCTTCACTTTCGTGTCGGGAGTCAGAGCTCTGTCTCTCTCCCTGGTCACCTGGGAGTCACCTCCGCTATACTAACGTACTTCGTCTCCAAGCCGCCCCAGTGCACAGTTACTAGATGCTTCTCACCTGTCTCATTGACAATCACCCACCTGAGTTTAAGCAGCACACCAAGCCTTGCTCAGTGTAAAGTATTGCTTGTGCCACTCTGCCTACATACTGAGCATTTTATCCTGACCTGTCTTTTCGTGCTCCTGATCCTCATTCTCCTCCGACTCTGTTTGCCACCTACCTTGATCCATGCCTGAATTACAGCCTGCTCTCTGATATTGTTATGCCAGCACCTGACCTCCGCCTGCCTGACCCTGCTTTAGCTATGTGGACTTTTAGCTGTGTTTGACCTCTGTCCTCTTACCTGTGTAAATAGACCTGCTGTACGTGGAACCAGATGTTTGCTCGTTTGTGACAACTAAGATTCAGTTGTTGTTGTTTTTTTCTATCTAAGTGAATTACTAAAGCTTTGAAGCACTCTTGTTTCACCAGTCTCGGATATCACTGTGTGTCAGTCAGCAATAAATAGCAATCATTTTGCTTTTAATTCATAATTTTATTGTATTTCACACAACGCTAAAGTTGTACATATTTACATTTACACTTCATTTGTAACAACTATGTCACCATGCATCCCATGTGTCAGGGAAATAATAAGAAAGCAATGCACTGAGTGAACACGACACTTCTTCAAAATTCAATTTTGGGTTTCTACTGACAAACAGAAGTGTATAAAATCAAGAATAGACTTACTGGATCTGTTAATAATCTATTGTTTAGTATACTAAATCAATCTGAAGTGTCTATGTGTGAAATACGAAAATATGTGTTTTAAAGGGTAAAACATTTGAGGGAACAACTTTGTGGTCTTGTTCAGTAAAAAGAAAAGGGATGCCACAGCTGCTAACGTCCAAGAAACAAAAAAGTCACAGACACTGTCAACCACTGAGTTCTAAATGGACACTTCTAGTATAAAAGGAAAAAAACAAACTATTGGGTAGTGAGAGCTTCATGATATGGGCTTCCTTGGCCAAGCAGCTTTATGGAGGCCTCACATCCTTAAATCTAAAACCAAATGTTGGAGTACTGGATGTACAGCACACCATGACTTGACTGTAGAGAATCGGCTGTGGTGT
The DNA here is from genome assembly GCF_002922805.2 of Oryzias melastigma. NCBI lineage: Eukaryota > Metazoa > Chordata > Actinopteri > Beloniformes > Adrianichthyidae > Oryzias > Oryzias melastigma. The sequence continues at coordinate 170,911 of NW_023416893.1, read as the reverse complement.
GGATGCTTCAAGACGTACAACAAGGAAGCACCTGAAGAAAAATGAGCTGCTTGGTGACCAAAATCAGACCCTGTACTATCTAGGGTAAAATTTGAGGGTTATGATACACATCCCCATGCAGGGTTTAGTCACACAACAGTGAGGTGAGGCTCTCTGACAAAAGCTTTCATAGCAGACTGGTATGGATGACAGAGCATGACCAACAAAATGTCAAGAGAGCAGTGGGCCAACCTCCAACTATCTTACACTTTGATTCCTTCAGTGTTCTTCAGCACCGCCGCGATGGAGTATACATGACAGAATGGCTCAGTGGGATTTAGATAAGAGGAAGCTGAGATAAATGTAGGAAACCCATCGACAGTTATGTTAGCAATCTGGTGTCTGAATCACTTACTGTAACAACTGTGCTCATCCACTTTACAGTTAGATTCATTTTGCTATTTGATGGCACCCATGCTACAATTGTTTTTTAATCAATAAGCAGGGGAAACACTGAGTGTGAGATAATAATCTAAAGAGATTATCTGATGACTCCCTTATGATCAGATGACATACATGACGAACACTTTGAACATCTTTGTGACAGCTCAAGAAAAGCTAAATCCAATCACTTGTTAGGCATGATGCATAACGCCTGCTTTTAATGTTCCTCTTTCATGTCATCATCATGTCAAACAAATCTGGCTGTTTTTTTTTCTTTTTTTTAATGAATGAATTAACAGATTAAGATGCTAAAATACTTATTTTACTTGAGAGCAACAAACACAATGCAGAAAGCAAAGCCAAGCTGATTCTGAATATTGCCAGGTGGAGCAACAGTTTATTTCATAACAGTATAAATATCATTCTGGCTAAATATTTTCTTCATATATTCCTGAAACAAATTCAAGTAATAGTATTTTCTATTCAGCTTTGATCACTGTATCAAGAGAAGTCAGCTGTTTTCTGCTCTCAGCGTTGGCCTTCATCATTACGTCCATGGACTGATTTTACTGATTTTTGCTGTAATAATTTTAAACTTTGACTTTTAAAAGTTGCTATCTCCAATAGCAAATAGCTGCCAAACATTTCGAATAGAAAAAACAATTATATTTTCTTTTCCCTAATGGTCCATTAATGCTTTCCTACTTCTGAAGACATAGTTGGTGCTGAAATGTGGCGCCAAAATTAGGAAAGGCACTGCACCTCAAAGTTTAAACCTCCTGTTATGTTCTGAGCCAAACTGACCTGTTTTGGAAATTTAAATATCTCAAAAAATAAAACTCAAAAAATGTCAAAACTTGAAATTATTTTTCCACTTTGAAACACCTGCTTGGCTTTTTCAATGTACTTAACATAAAAAACAAAAAATGGCTCAGTTACTCTATTTGTAATTCAAATAGAAACAAGTTTGAATGTTGCTTCTCAGAAACAAACCTAACAGGAAGGTTAGAAGGAAACAAAGCTAACTCTTGAATCAAGTTGCTAAATCATTGGACAAAAACTAAAATAGTGTCTGAAATAGTTTTAAAAGATTTATTAAAATTAAATCCTAATTAAAAAGCTTGTGTTGTGCTTCAATCTGTTCTATTCATTCCAGTAAGTTATAGACCAGGGGTCCATGGGTACTGAGTCATACGAAGGGCCACCAGTTTGAAATCACAAATTTGCTTAGCTATCGTTAATTATACATTATTAATAGTGAATAACAATATTTTTCTATGTGAAGACACTGATTTCTCACCATTATCAACAATGACAACAAGCTAGGAAACAGAAATCAATATTGAGAACTTTATTAATCTCAGTAATTGTTACATTTTCAGATGATCACTTACATTTCATGGAAAAATGTTCTATTTTCACTGTGTTGTACCATGTTTATAAATTACATCATGTCAAAGAAAAAGAAACTTACACATTTTAAACAAATCTTCTCACATTTAGAACTAATGGCCAAATCTGCAGCATTTTTAACAAAATAAATGATCTTTGAACTGGAGTAGGTCAGAAGTTATCCAAAATTATCTAAACTTTGTGTATCATGAACATATTTGAAATATGTTTTCATTTTTAAATCTATGTAAATGCAAGCATAATTAAAAAAAAATAGCAACAGAATAAAATTGAATTTCAGGTGCAGCTCACAAGTGAGTTCTGCTACTGTTAGAAGAGACCTGTGGGGACCTTGTGTGGACCTTGTAGGCAAATTCCTGTTGTAGACAAATTAACTGGAAGGATCAAGAGAAAATATCCACAACTGAGTGATTGTTAATTTATGCAATGATTAGACATGTAATGCATGGGAGTAGTATAATGTTTTTGAGGGATGTCTTGTGCAGCTTGTAAAGACCGAAAGCCTAACCAAATGTTACAATTAAGATGTATACATGTATAAATTGAATTTTAGAGATTTTTTCTTTATTCAAATAATTGTGATCCTGGAGCAGACGAAAAATGCAGTTTGAAAAGATTTTATTTTTAACAAGGAAAACACGCTGGGTGAACCTCAATCTCCCTGTTCTAGGGGGGGGGGGGTTGCTCCAATGCCACTTTAAAAACATTTTATTTTTGCATTTTTGTAATCATTTTATAACATTATTTTCAGTAAATGATCCAGACTTATCAAGTTTGTTTGAGCTTAAAGTTTGACAGTTTTCTTTTGTCCATTTCTTTCCTTTTTTTATCAAGTGTAGCTTGAAAAGACAAATAGGAAAATATTTAAATGTCATGTTCTTCCATTCAGTTCAAAGGTAAACAGGATACTAGCACTTATCAAAACCCAATCTAACATGCGTATGCTGTTGGATGAAGCTTTTCAGCTGAATGGAAACCTTTTTCCAAAGCTGCAATTAATAGAAAAATAATTATAAAACACATAATTGCACAGATTTATGACAGAACATATTGGATATCCAAGCTAAAACAGAGAAAATTTTACATTTGAGTTTGCATTGTTTGAGCTTATTTGAAAGACTTTTCTGCATCTAAAGAAAAAGAATAATAATACTTTTGTTGCTTACTTTTTCCATTCAAACTCATGGTGGCATCCATCTGTTGAGAATGCCTTATCATTACAATTAATATCCTCATGTTCATTCCTGACATTTTCCTATATTTGTGAGACATGATTTAAAAACGTGTGTTTTTTGCAAAAAAAATAAAAATATTTGACATAAAGCTAAAAGAGGATGGCCCGTTGGCTGCATGTTTCCACTGCCAGTGTGACATGACATGCGCTAGGTGGTGCACTGTGTAAGTGAGCCCGTTTATGGGATCTGATCATTAGTAACAAAATCTGTTGCTCAGTAGCGCCACTTGCGCTGGCCCGGCGGCAATATCTATAAGTCTTGTGTTATTACAGCCCTCATGACCACGGATACTGTCAAGACGGAGGTGCTTCTCGGCGGAAGTATTCTGTTAGAGTGTCAAAATAAAAGACAACGCTTTTAAACTTGGAAAATGAAATCGGTTATCAACAGAGGTTTACGTCATTCATGTTGTTTAAGATAACTGTAGCTTTTTACGCTTACATATAGATTATTCTAGGAAGCGGTGCCCACACCTTTTAACTTCTGATTTTAATTTTTAATAGATTTTTGTGAAATTTGTAACTTAGAGCTTTCAGAAAACTGGGCACTTTTTCCTCCTGATCTTTTTTCCCTTCATGACACCCAATTATAATTTCCCACCAAACTGTGGGTCTAATCATTGACGTGTGTAGGTTTATTTTAGGCGGAAACGTCCCGGCGGCGCGTGGCGTTTCCGCGCGCCTTCGTCTGACTTGACGAAGCTGTGACCACAAACGAGCCAATCGGCTGTGGAAGGCAGAGTTGTCCCTGTGGCCGCCATTAAAGAAAGGAATCCATGAATTCAAATGAAAACCAACAGGAACCGAGGCAGAAATAATGATCTAAATGATCATTAAAGCGTAGGCCTGCGCGGATTTCGAGAGGCTGTGGCAGGATGGATTTTGTTTTGAAGCTGGATTGTGCCACGGTGGAGTGAAACTGGACGTTTTTATTTATTTATTTTATTTTTTAAAGCGCAGACCGTTTTAGGGGGAGGGGGGAGTTGCCTCTTTGCTATCCCCTTTTTTGGTTTTGTTTTGTTTTATGAAAATTTTATGTTTCCTTCAATTGAGTTTGACGGAGCACTTTAGAAATGTCGACTTAGCCTCTTTTATCCGCTTTTAGCTCCCGTGGAGGAAACTGCAGTTGGAAGGTTGTTGAAATAACTATCCTCCAATCCAATGTTACAAAAAACATTTCTCCTGGATTAAGCTTGGACAGCACTAATACCGCAAAGCCGAAAATCGCTCTTTATTTCCCCGAGACGATGGAGAGTCGGAGCTCGTATTAAGGAAGGATGAGTTCTTGTTTTGTACCGAACGGGGCCAGCTTGGAGGATTGCCATTCCAATCTATTCTGTCTGGTAAGAGATTTAAAACTAAAGGAAAGCAGCCATTTTTAACTAGCTGAACAGAGGCTAAGCTAGCGTTAGCCACACAGGCATCAGTTGTTGGAATCTTCGCCGGGCTTAAGGCCCTGTCAAGTCGAGCTGACATCGATTTAGGACGAGGCATCCCGCTTGGCTAACGTTAGCCTGCGCTGACGTTTTTACCACTTTGTCCGTAACTTGTAACGGAGGGAGGGAGGGGGTCCGCTGGTCCGGGCTTCGCTACATTTCCGCTGAGTTACCAGCGAACGGAGCATTCCGAGCTCGAAATCTATTATTTTGAAAGGGAAAGCCAGCATCAGTTTGTTAAAACTTTATTAACAATAAAAACGAGAGACGGAAAGAGAAATCTGTTGCCAGAAGCACGTTTGCTGATAAAGCTGCAGCACTTCACAGCTTTATTATTATTAACAGACTCAGTCCGTCACTGTGTCTTAGACTCGTAAACCAAATATTGCACTTCTGTCTTAATCATTTTAAGGGCGTCTTTTGGAGCAGACATTTTTGTAACAAACTCTGGAATGGGCAGGCTGTCTGTCACTGCTCCACTTGCACAGCCTGTCGACACAAGCCCGCCCCTTCAGTCTTTCCTCAAAAGCTTTAATGTTTCTCTCCCTCCTCTTTTCTGGTCATGTCACAACAAGACTTCAGCACAGTTGCTTCTATTAAGGCTGTCTTTTCACTTTATAGTTAAATATGTTTACTAGTGGCTTCCTGTTTTCACACCCATGAGAACACTGGTAGATTATTGGAAGTGTGTCATTCATTCTTGAGTTTACAAACTAAAGCTAAACTGAAATGAATTGTGTAGACTGAGTTAGAAGTTATTGCCTCCCAAAAGAATTGCATCTTAATCCTTTAACACCCGAGGCATCACCGATGACGTTTAAACACTAAATATTTAACATACTATAATTTTTTAATTGTTAACACAATCAACGTAATTTCAGTAGATTGAGAAGGAGAAATTTTAAAAATTAAAAAAGATGAAAAAATGACAGTAAATCAAAGAACATAAACACTGGAGCTCCGGTGTTAAAGGGTTAAAGACCCACTCTGTTTTCAAAGGGTCCCAGTGGTCTTTTCATTATGATGATGCAATTTTTAGCCAAAATCGGAAACCCTTCTAGGACATAGTGTCTGCAGAGGAGCAGGAGTTTATTAGAAATTTGCTTCTGAGTTGTGGGTGTAACTGTTGGTGTAAAGTAAGCCCACCCCTCATCTATCTGTTTACATTCCCTCCCGCTTAGCTTACAGCCCCTCACATTACTAATTTCTTAATATATGTGCTCTGTCATCGTAAGACATGTTAATAACACAAAAAACGTAATTTTCATTGGAGAGGGTCTTATTAATTGTTGGAGAAATCTTGGAAGTCCTCGCCAGGAGATTGCTTGTGTTTTCTCTGGTCATTTAGTCAGGAACACAGTCAGACTATGTTTGTTGTTGTTGTTAATTGGCTTGTCAACTGGCTTAACTATCCTTATGCTAAAGTAGCCGGGGAGGCTAATGTTCTTTAACTCCCACAGTCCGACGTCCTTAATGTGATGATCTATTAAAATCAAGCTACAAATTTACAAAACGCACAGGTTTCAGATATCACAGTGCGACTAAGTGAAATGTTCTGGGAGCAAGGCTGACATTAAATAATACATGGTAACAATGTGGTGAAATGAGACACTGCTTTTAGTGCAAATTGACAAAGCTTCTAGCTGTCCGCCCTCTTGAAGGTATCAGAAAATCCAGTCTTTCTTTAATCCAGCTCCAGGGTGATCCATGTGAGCTGAACTCATAATTGCAGTGTTTACGGCTGGTCTCGAAGGCTACACTGAGCATGTGAGATAGCGGCTCGTAGTATTGCTGCTGTGCCTGTCTGGCTGACATTTTCCTGCTCACTGAGACTAAGCATAATACCACTGCTGTTATGACTCACTTGCTGAACAGACTCTACTTTGTTTTTTTTTTTTTTATGCAGAAAGAATGTGATCACATTGTAGTAATTTGCTCCAATGTATTTTTCTTTTTTTTTTTCAAATCATTAGAGTAGCGAGTGGAAAGGAAACTTAACGTGTGTGAAGTGGATAAAACTACTGGTTGCAGTTTAATATTTCTTTTTTTCTACAAATGTTTTGATTTCATATCTTCATCTCAATACCCTTACAGGGCATTTTAGTGAGTTTTTTTGTGATAAAAAATTTAGATGTAATCTGCAGTTTTAATAAAATACAGTTTGCATCTTTGCCAGCCGAAAATGCAAACACACACTAGCTACTTTCATGCCTGCCTGATAACTGGGTTCAGTGGAGGGGAACGAGGTGACTGCCCGGAAAAGAAACAGATCAAGAGAAGGAGGAGCAAACTGTAGCACTGTTTGAGAAGCTTCCTTCACCTGTTGCCTGATATCTAGAGGGGTAGGAAGGCAGCTGTTTGAACACACTGTTCCCTATTCAGACCAGAACCCTGAGCTGCCAGAGGGAAGGTGAGCAGCTGGCAAAACCAGAGGTCATACCCCCCACTTCCCAAGTCTGAAAGTGTCTATCAGTTTAGTCAAACTTGCTGCTCATTTCTGGGTGCTTTAGATGATACACTGACAGCTCATGGAGCTTTCTGCATATGAGAAATAAAACTTCTCGTTGCTCACCTGCTATAGGGCAAGAAAGACAGCCTGAGCTCAGTGTTTTCAACGCACGCTGTACAATAATGTAAAGCACAGAGGAGTGTGATGGTGTGAAAATATGCTTCATGTTTTGGGACCTTGACTTTTTACGCAGTCTGTGTGAAAATAATAATGAGAAACTATGCAACTGTTTGTCTTTGAGAGCTGTCTGCCTCTCCTCTCAGGGAATCCTCTTTTTTTCTTTTAGTGGTTTGAAGTTCTTCCTCCCCAAGCTAAGGGTAACATGAGGACACTTAAGTCTTTTTTTTGCATGCATGCAAACTGTAAATAGTCTTCAGTTCAGGTTTCCATAATTTGTTTGTGTTATTTCCATAAATACTAAAACACAAAACATGCTCCTCACAGCAGTGGTGCCTTACCGCTGGGCTGCAGACCAGTACCGGTCCGTGGGACAGCTGGTACTGGGCCGCAGAGGGAAAAAGAAAAACACAACCTACATTTCTTTTTAAAACAATCTGATTCTAAAGGAAGTTTTATTTTGGAAAACTATTGCATTTATCCACTACACCCGCCTCATTCGTGATGCATGTCAAGTCGCTCGGTCACGTGTCAAATACATCCTACTTTAACCCGTCTGTCAACTGCGCAGACTGATAAATTAAATCCTGAGCTAGCAAAGTTGACAAAATGCAAACATTTGGAAAATTTATTTTTTACAGAAAAGGGAGAAAACAGAAGAAGAGCTTTTTACCTTAACAAAGAAAGAAATCTGCATCTAACAGGCGTAAACCAGGAGTCTTTACTCCAAATATGGATTTATTGCGACACACACCAAATTAATAATGCAGAATATTCAGCAACCGCTGTCTAAAATGACCAGGACGCTACTAATAAAGTTGTTTCTTTTTGCATTTACCTGTCGATCCTTAAAACTCGAACAAGGCTGAAGTTGGCATCTGAATTTGTAGCTTTCATTTTAACAGTTATGGGTTAAGATAAAATCTGTGACATTTCTATGGTTCCAACACCAAATCTAGTGCATAAATAAAGTTTAAAGCACTTGCAGATATTTTACAGAGAATGAAGATGATCTAAAAACAAAAGAAAAACGAAATAAATCAGATGCCAACTTCAGCTTCGTACAGGCCTGTCTTTAAACAAAATTGACATTTAATTGACATTAAAATGGTCCTTGGCCTGAGAAAGTTCGGGGTCCACTGCCTTTAGCACAATACTTTTTAAGAGCTGTTGCATCTCTCCTTGTAGTTCTTTGTACAGTATGGTTTATGCCCTCAAAGAGAATAACATACTGACTTTGATTGTTTTGTTTAAAGTCTGACAATATGCTGGATGAGGGCAGAGATGACAGGAGCAATATCCTCTTTACTTCACTCATGCAAATTTAGTTTTCAAATAAGCAACAGTTCAGTCAATGAGTCAGTCAAACATGCTGTGGGGATTTTATTGATTATCTTGCAAGGAGACGACATCTCCACAGTTGATGTCGATTGTATCTGGTCCAGCTTTTACCCAGCAACAAGTTGATCAATAGACCGACCGCCTCCGTCAGGTTTTAAAACGATCTTCATGTCTCAAGTTCAGGCATTTGCTGCCATTTCAGCTCCAAATTGAAATGAGCTGATTGATAAAGTGTTGATGGGAAAAAATAGGAATTGAAAAATGAACTAGTGCTAGCTATTCCACCTTTGCTTTAGTTCCAACTGTTCTTATGAAATCATGATCAAAATCATCATGAGACTTTATATTCCTCGTGTGGTTTTTGATCTACTTGTATTGTTTTTGGCTAAACAAATAACATAAACAGTCATTGGGTAGAGTCAGAAAGCCAGAGCGGAAATACTTTGCTTTTTAAACAAAACAGTTTTGGCTTGAAGAATTACAGGAGCAGAATTGTTATCATTGAAAGTGACATCAGACAAGCTTTTCTAATCCTCTCCAAATAAGCTCAGCATGTACAGATGCTTGTCCTTAAAAAAGAAGAGCTGCTGGCTCGCTGCCAGAGTTTGCTTTTCTCGCCAATCCTGCACTCAACATACAGTGTGTATGTTGAGTCAGATGAGACTAGAATGGAATAAACAAGTCGTCTACCACAGAGGACGCTCCATGCAGAGTCCGGCCTCTAGCTTGCTTCTTACAGCCTGGAGCTGAAGCGCTCAGTAAACTGTTAGGGCTCAAACAACAACAACAGAAAAGGCTGTAATCAAGCAGAGAAAAAGATGGAGCGTCTGGGAAAATATTGTGATTAAGATGGTGACATTTGTCGTTGTGCTGATGTAGATGGCAGACTGCATTTTGCACTAACTTCTGTGAGTCAGGGTTGAGCTGTCCTGCTTTTGTTACTGCTTTATTGGCCAGTTGGATTTGAAACCAAATTTTTATCACCCCATAAATTGTGTTAATTTCAGTCCTAATGTTTTTTATAAATGTTGCTGCAGCTGCCCCTTTTTTCCAGAGCAATACATGTTCATTGAGGTTGCTTTTAATGTTTCTGTTAATGATAAACTCACTGGACTGAGAACAGATAACACTGCTGTTTTTTTTAAAGCAAGCATTTCATTAATTTGAAATACTGTTTTTCAAAATAAAATGGTTCATACGTGTCAACTTCTTAAGATCAATGGACGGAGGTCCGAGTGTTCTGATGGTGGCCGTCTTGAAAAAGGAGTTAGATGTAAGATGAGAAGAGTGTCTTGCTTGTCGTCCTCACAGAGGAACAGCAGCTGGAGCAGCAACATGAATCTGTGTTTTAGCTGCAACTGTTGCAGCAGAAATGAAGCAGGTCTGATTCTGAGACAAACAGGACCGGATCAGTTGGATTTGTTTACTTTGACTTTGTAGCTGCGTCCCAGACTCTGAATCAGGGGTCAAACAAACTGGTGGCCCCAAGATGATATTTTGTGGCCCCTGTCTTAATATAAGAAAGTTAATGTCAGTGCGGCCTGCAAGTTTTGTATGAATGGCACTTTTATGCTGAGTTCACACTGAACAGGATTCGCTCGAAAAATTGGTGTGGCCAGTTAAAACAGTTGATGAATCTGGTTTCTCCCTCACAAAGAGCAAACTTAAAACAAAAACTTTCAAAACAGATTCAAAATTGGGAGCACATATTTGTGAGTTAAGCTCTTCTCCACCTTGAACTTCAATAAGTTCAAGTCCAGGTCCAGACTTATGACACTCACCTTAAACCCATACTGAGGGTCTCAGCTGCCTCCTTCAAACCAAATGTGGCTCAGCTACGGAGAGGAAGCTGCCAAGTGTCCAGCAGTAAAAAGTGGGCAGAGAAACCGAGTTCAGAAGAATCCAATGACAGAGGAAGTGTTATTTTGTGTTTAACTGTTAAATACAGTAGATATAGAAGACTAAAAAACTGACATATATGACTGATTTATTGACTTAATCATTTTAAATCTGTTTATGTATTTGTCGATTGATAGAGATTTTTATTAGTCATTTTATACAGAAAACAGTTAATAATACGGTGCAGTTAATAGTACAGTACATGTTCCATACAAATTTACTACCAAAGAAGCAATGTACCAGAGGAAGTTAAACACAGCTTGTTGACATCAAAGTTCTTGTTCATCTTATTTCGTGTTATAAATAGAATCTAAGAATTGAGAGAGTTTGATTTTTTTTTAATTTCTGAATCAAATTGGCATTGAGTGACAGACACCCATGAGCTGCTGGGGCCCAGCCTCAGCCGGACTCTGCCTTCAGTGGCCCTGAGGTAAAATGAGTTTGAGACCCCTGGTCTAGATGGTTCCCAGCAGTCAGTCTGTGGTTTTTATGCTGTAATTTTGAGACACCATACGGTGGGTTAACTACTATTCTCAACTCAGACTTTTTTATAAACAAATATTTTACAATGGTTTGTTTGATGCAGTTTCTTCATAATAGAAAGTGCGTATTTATTTTAATAAATAAGCAACTTCTTATTTAAAGGACTTTATTTTTCCTCATTGTCATGCGCTTAGCTTTACTCACTCTTGTTTACTGCTGTTGCTAATCTGACTTGTGTAAAAGTAATGTGCTTCTGTAAATATTTGCGTATTGGTTACTCTTAAATCACTGTGTGTTTGCCTCAGAACACTACAGGTTACAGTGAATGAGTGGAATCATTTAGAAAATCAAGTTTGTTCTGAAAGGTGGAAAACAAACTGACTAAAAAGCAGAAAATGTTGAACTAGATGCATGAAAACGTGGAATTGGTTAAGACTGTAACTGAGTTACTTGTTTGAATAGGATTATTTGTAGCTTGTTGAACTCAGTTGAGAAGAGTGAAAGCGGTCTGCAGGAGGATAATGAAGCTCCCACAGACCGGGGGGGGACTGGACATGGTCATTAGCGTGATGGGAGTGTTCACCTTCTTACAGCTCGTCTTTGCTGCTAGTGATCTGGTTTCACAGATAACCGTTGTTTCCACCCTCCCCTTTCATTGTGTGCACAGATGTTTCTGAGGAAGATGCAGGTGGAAGGTAGAGCTTCTTGCTCCAACAGGAAGGAGCGGCCTAACTGCTGAAACTGCTGTTACACAGACCCAGCCCTAATCACTCAGCCTTGGAGCTTTTTTTGTCATTTGTGCTGAAGCTTTTATATATTCCTCATGAGGCTAATTTGAGAAACTCATTCTTTCATCTCTTTTACATATTTGTTATTCTGATGAATCTCTTAAGGCATGAATGCATAAAATAAAGTTAAATTCTGCCGTAATGATAAAGAAAGGAATCTATTTTCTGTATCATGGACAAGTTCTTTAAAGACACTAGAGCTGTCACTAACAATTATTTTTTTCAATTCGTCAATGATTATTGTTAACGTGAGATGACGTGCAATTTTAAAACATTTTTGGACAAAAGGTGATTGTGCTGGTAGTCAGTCTGTGGATGTTCTCGTCATGTGTAGAGCCGGTAAAGCCCAGAAGACTTCCCATTCACAGGAATTCAAATTTTACATGTATTGTTCATGAATTTCAGTGATAAAATACAAAAGGTTTAAGGTCCCAGGTAAGCTAAATGCTTGCCCAAAAAAGCCATAATTGGCTCCCAAGCTGTAGGGTTCCTAAACCCTGCTTTAAATCATTGTATAAACTTCCCATAGAAAGTTTGCACTGGAAAGAGTTTGAAGAGACCAATCATTCAGATAGGTAAAAAAAAAAACAAAAACAAAGTTATGGCGTTTTAAGTGATCAAATGTAGGGGGTAATTTTATCCCTAAATAAACAGAAAAACAATAAACTTGTTGTGGCCCGAAACAAAGATGAGTGTTCAAAGTTTCACAACTTTCTCATTATTTGACCAATCCAAGAAAGGGAGGTATCATTGCAAAGCTGGTCAAAAGAGCTACAACAATTAACTGATATCAAATCAGTATTTTTATTTTAAATAATAATTAGGAATATAATCAAGACAATGGTAACATTCCATTTGAAGCTACACATATGCTGTAGGGCAGAGTAAACACTGACATCTACAGCTTGACATAAAATGACTTGACTTAAAAAAAATCCTTTAAAAGCAGACATCTTTTATATATATATAAACTATTTTAAGGTGACAACACTGAGAGATTCTGGACTTTTACTTCCAGGTTTAAACATGAACGATGAAAATTAGAAAATAATAAAAAATAATGTCTACAAAGGTTGAAAAATCATTAAACTAATGTGTACAATACTTTGATATTTTTTTAAGTCTTGATCAATGTTTTAAAAAATAAAACATTAATAAAACAGATATTTTATTGAAATGATCACATTCCAAAAGTATTTCATTTAGGCACACCTGCTCATTTTTGTTTGTAAACATTGGTTGCAGCCAATCAGCTTGCTAATAAACTGTCACGTGACCTCATGCTCCAACATTCACTGCTTGGACACAGAGACTTTTGAACAAAAAAAAACAGTACCTGCTAATTTTTATTTTCTCATGAAATTTGCAAGAGATAGCGAATACAACAACAAAAATCGACTGGTAGCATAATTAGACACCAACTAACTTACCTTAGAAAGCTGAAGAGTGGTTTGTGAACCACGTATTCCGTCCAGAACATTTCCTAACTTGTATTACATGCATTTAGAAAAATCGAGAAGCAGGTTTAAGACAAAAATTTGGACCATGTTATAATTAGATGCCCTTGCTCCATGGTGGGCTACTACCCACTGATGAAGTGATGCTCATTCTGAGACGGTGAGAACGCTGCAGCCTTGCGCGCTGCTCTGATAGCTGGTCTGGTAGAAAGTTCTGGTGGCTAAGCTAGGTCATGTGCTCCCTGCTCCGCTCCATTCTGATCATCCACTTCCAGACAAACAGATCCATGAACGTCTTTGTTTTCCTCATCTGAGGCTGGAATCTTGATCAAACCTGTACGGCTGGATAGAAATGATGTTGATCACCATTTTTGTTGCACCGCTAATGTTAAGTTGGATGAGTAAGCCAGCAGGAGAGTGTAAGCTGATGAGTGATGGGAATTGGAGTTTCTCCATGCCTTATAGTCCCACCCACAACTCAGAGGGAATTTCTGATGAACTCCTGCCGCTCTGCAGAAACTGTCTGAGAAAACAACACAGGTTTTTAGATTTTGGCTAAAACCAGCATAATCCTAATTAAAAGACCATAGGGAACACTTTGAAAATAGATCAATAGATGATGGGAGTGGGACTTGAACACATCGCAGAAGCTGTTTAGTCATTGTTCTTCTTACAGACCTGGCATTGGTCGTCATGCTGTTCTTTTTTTGAATCTTCATAAGCACTCGTCCGTCAAGTCTTGTTTATCAGCGGACAAAAGTGAAAGGTTGTTACTTTTCTGCAGTTACAAGTACCGCTCGTTCTGTCCTGACTCTCTTTAGGTTCAAATAGTTCAAAAGGGTTAATTGGTTAAATAGACAGGAGGACAGCTCACTAATTCTGTTTGGACTAAGACTAAATGAGTAGAAAATGAACAGGTTCTCACAGATGAAGAACAAAGATTGCTGGTGGGGATTCTTAAGACATTGTGTGGGTTTTTATGAATGTGTTAGATATGAAAGTACATGGGTTTAGGTCAACTGGGCGGTGTGTCGGTACTTGGCTGACAGGCAACAGTGAAGCCTAGTGTCTCTTTTTGAAAGCTTATGAACCTTGCAAGTGATTTGCAACCTGTGGGGCTTTTGCCTGTAGGTTTTATTCTCTCTGTGAAATACAGACTGTTTATAAAAATACAAAGCATAACCCTCCTGCCAGCACTTCCCTATAATGAGGATTAACATGGTAAGACAATTTTTTACCTGCATTAATCTGTGATTACTTTGAAAGTAACCAGAATTAGCCAGTAGTATTATACAGAAAAAATTCCATTCCATATTCTTTAAGCAGTTTTTTTTTAATTCATATTGTCTTCATTTTTTAAAATTTCCCCAATTTTTAATTTCCATTTTGCTGAGTGGGTTGTAGGCATAGACTGTGTCATCAATGTACTGCCCAACCCCTCCCCTCTCCTGTTCCAAACAGGAAGTACCTGCTGGTTGCAAGTTGCTGCCACAAACGATTATTTTAGTATATTTAGTCTACACTAGCTTACACACTAGCATTATCTGCAATAATGCTAGTGTGAATGCTGTAAGCTAAATTTGGCCGCTGAAGATGTTAGTGCTGATAACAGAAGATGCTAGTGACGATAGCTGAAGATGCTGAAATTGATAGCTGAAAACGCTGAAGCTGATAGCCAGTTGAAATATTAGTTAAATGCCAAATTAGCCTAAAATTTTAAAAAGCATAAGTTAGCCAAAATAGCTAGCATGTAGCTGAAATATTCGCTAAACTCCAAAACAGCCTAAAAAACCTTAGCAAATGCCAAAAATAGTCCAAAAAGCTAGCAGAATGCCAATATAACTTTCAACTTCACTACACTCTGATTCCATATAATATATAGTAATGATTAATCGACAATTAAATTAGTCGGCAACTATTTTAATAGTCGATTAGTCGTTGATTTGTCGACTAATCGTGGCAGCCAGAGTTGCAAGAAGGCAAAAGTCCCATAGACTTCCACTGAGAAATAAACAGTTATTTCTTAGTCATTTTATTCGTCTGAATAACCATTCTTGCTCTGATGCTTGAATGTTTGATTGACAGATTCTCCCGAGCTTGCTCTCAAAGGGAGGGGTGTGGCCTTCAAACAAGTGGGAACAAATTCACTTTTGATTGGTGACAGTAGTTCCTCTAAAAACGTGACTCAGACCGGCTCGGACTAATCGCTGTCAAGGGGTTGCAATATGGCGGTAGACGTATCAGGGAGTATCGGAGAAAGCTCTGACCTGATTTTGTAAGGGCTGGAGGTAATGCATTTCCTATGGGTGATGTCAACACCTTGTTTTGTCCAGTTCATATAAACCAGGGGGGGTCCCCAAACTACGGCCCCCGGGCCAGATCAGGCCACATTTGGCCCGGCCCCCACACACTATCAGAAACGCTGATTGAGAACCATATAAACGTGACTTATTATTCCACCCTTCTGCAGGCTGAACGATGATGGGAGAAGATAGAATATTTATTGGTTAAATAGAGATTCACTTTTTCTTTATTATTTTTTTTCCTCTGTGCGTTTTTTGGACATCAATGGCTCTTAAGCTCTTTCAGCTATTAAAATATTCAACTCTTTCTATGCTAGCTTATCCAACAGTTTTTGGCGGTTACTAAGGATTACTAGGCCATTTTGGGGTTTGGCTAATATTTTAGCCACATGCTAGCTGTTTTGGCCACCGGCCCCACATCAAAGAAGAAAACATTGGAAAAACTACACGTAAACGGTGTGAACCTCAGAGATCTTAAAGCTGATATAGGGGATTGAACTTTACATGATTATATCACATATACGTACTACATTTATCCCTGATATAAACGGTGTATGGTTGTAAGTCAACGCTGGTGACTCAATTGCTTCACAAAAGAGGACACATACCTCCTGTTAACAGTGCTGAGTGCTGATTGGATCCTGAACCTACAAGTTCTCACCTTAACAACCCATCTGTCTCTCCTTAACTTGCAGGCTGACTTGACGGGGATCAAATGGAAGATGTTTGTGTGGCAGGGCCCCACCTCTGCTCCAATCCTCTTCCCGGTGACAGAGGAGGACCCCATCCTTTGTAGCTTCAGTCGCTGCCTGAAGGCAGACGTGCTGAGCGTGTGGAGGCGCAGCCAGCGACCAGGCCGGAGGGAGCTGTGGCTTTTCTGGTGGGGTGATGACCCCAACTTTACTGAGCTAATCCACCATGAGCTCACAGGTGGGACCACTTGAAATCCGCGTAAAAGAAATGCACGTGTTCTTTTCAGTGTGATGCATTTTGTCTGTGATGCTTTGTGTGTCTACCAAAGTACTCGGGGTGCTTGTGGAAACACTCTTAAAGGCTTGACTCTACTAACGGAAGCCGAAAGCAGCCTGCCCTACTTTTTTTTTGGGGAATCGTTTTCTCGTGATACGAGATAATCAATAACGAAAAAGGAAGCGTCCCGCTCTCCCTTTCCCGCACGGAGATGCAGACTTCTCCTGTTTTAAGTCTATTTATTTTGTGGTTAACAAGAAAAACAGCAGAAGAACACGCCACAAAAGTTGTATTTAGTCTATTTTTAAAAATTATTTTATTATTGAGTCTACGCTCCTCAAACGCCTTCAGTCCGTCTCATGCACAAGCCCTCCTCCTATAATTTCCCCCAAACCTCTGAACAGGCTGATGGACAGATCACAGCGCCAACGAGAATCTGCGCATGATGTGTTCAATGAACTTCAAACACTTGGCCCAATTCACTTCGCCACTAAACTTTTTTTCAGTTTTATACAATCCTCAGCAAAACAAAGCAGTTTTTCAGAAAAAAAGTCGACAGTATGTTATCCATCGATTTTATAAGCATCAGTTCTGGGGTTCGACGTTTTCTCTGATAACCTGCTTTGTTTTGCTGCTGATGTCCAGAGGTCAGTGAACGCATCATGCAGAAACACTCGGCAGACTAGAATTCTGTCAATCTGTTAATGTTTGACCGCTCTCTTCTCTGCATGGAGACACAGAGACCTCACCTGTTTGAAAACACTCCACAAACGTTGTTTTTAGTCTATTTTTTTTTTATTAGTGGGCCCTGCTCTTTAAACATCTTAATTCCGTCTCATGCACCAGCCCCTCCCTTAATTTCTCCAAAAACCCTGAACAAACCTTGACAGATTGACAGAATTCAGGTCTGCCGAGCATTCCTGCATGGTGCGTTCACTGAGCTCCGGACATCAGCAGTCTGTTTGGGTCGTCTAATGTCCGGAGTTCATTGAACACATCATGAGCAGATTCTCATTGGCTCTCTGATTTGTCAATCAGCCTGTTCGGAGGTTTGTAAAGGGAAGAGGGCTGGTGCATGAGATGGAATGAAGGAGTTTGAGGAGTGTTGACTCAATAATAAAATGATAAAGAAATTAAGAGCAAAAACAACTTTTGTGGCGTGTTCTTCTGCTGTTTTTCTTGTTAACCACAAAATAAATAGACTTAAAACAGATGAAGTCTGCATCTCCGTGCAGGAAAGGGAGAGCGGGACGCTTCCTTTTTCGTTATTGATTATCTCGTTATCACGAGACAACGATCCCAAAAAAAATGGGGCAGGCCGCTTTCGGCTTCCATATCTACTGTAAGGTTATAGAGTTATAAACGTTTTTCAGGATTTCAAACTTTCCTAACAAGCAGATTTTTTCCACCTTTCAGATTCAAGTGTTTATTTGGTTTGTGTGACCGTTTCTTTTTTCTCCAGTTGAAAATTCTACTTTCACATTATAGCATTTCTTACCTACGTTTCTCTCAGTGTAAATGCACTAGTTAAGTCTTTTTATGCTATATTTAGCAAATGTTATGAAAATGAAAAATACATGGAAAATTAAAGCTTAGTTCACCCCGGATGTCAGGCAGGGGTGTCCACTTTCAATGTTAAGCAAGTACAGACTCGATCAGAGGTCCTGTGGTGCGATGCGAGTGTCAGAGGCAGGGTGACGGTTTGGTAATGGCACATTTGGGACAGTGCGGCAAAAATTGTGATACGTAGCAAACATTTGGCTGCACAAGCTCTGAACGTTGGGGGAAGAATTAGTGTTGTGGCAACCACTCAGGGACTCAGCTTTGGCCCACGAACAATTGATGACTTGATAAGTGGGTGGAGTCCAGAACAACATCGTTCTCCTCCTGAAGTTTGTCATTTGTAAACATATTTCTGGACATGGGTCCAGCAGTAAATTTGCCAAGCAGGCAGAATCTTCTTCAGTATGAATGCAGCATCAGAGCTCAGCTTTGTAAGAGAAACACTTAAAGTCAGAGAATCCTGTCAAGATATGTCATTAATTCCACAGGTACAAATGATTCCCCTGCATGACTGTTTGGCTTGCACCAGTGGGGACACCTTGTAAGTAAGAAAGAGCTTTAGGGAAGTGTTATTATCTGTGTAATCTGATACCTTCATAATGCCTCAACGTTTACCCTCCACTGATCTAACCAGCTGACTGCTTTTGCCAACATCTGCAGGGCATCTTCCTCTCTTTGGATATGCTGGGTATCGTGTTGTTTTTGCCTGTGTGCTGGCAATCAGGTTTACAGTTTTAGATATCTGCTGTCCCTCGGTGGACTAAATTTTAGCGTAATTGTAGTTTGAAGTGCATCAAAATGAATTGAGGTCATGTGTTTCTGTTCTGCTGAAACTGAATAGAAAAGGGACATTTTAGAAACGGAGTTCAATCGTGTCAGAGCTTCAGCGAACAGCACAGTATGCATGAGCAACCACGCAGAAATGAGGCAAATGCATCTACCCCATACTTTCCTCTTCCCTAACAGCAGCATTCATGCAGGACGATGGAAAACTGCATCCTTATAGATTGAACTCTTGTCATGTTTATTGGAAGTTTGAAGATTTAGCCAAACGTAACCTGTCTGTGACCCTTCTTCATTAGGAGCGTTGCGCCTGAAGTATGCTCAGGAAGGAACCTGAGGGCAACGATGGGCAGCTCATTCAAGCCTAACGGGTCCTGGTAATAACCTGAAGCCGTTGGCTCAGGCCTTGTAATGGAGAGTGCATTGCAGAAGGGGGTGTGGTGGGGGTGTTTATATTTGGAAAATTGTTGGAGTTGTTGCTCCTTTATGTACACAGAAAATTGAAGATAGGATACAATTGGAAGATATACTGTATTCTGCATCTAAAATATTTTTTTTTTGCTGATCATCACTAGTTCTGTGGAGAAATTGAGTGTTGCTGTTAGACTGGGGGCGGATCCTGAAAGAGGGGGCCTCGCTTTGTGACGTCAGATCATGAGGATCTGCTCGTTTTTGTGGATAAGGGAGGTGCTGCTGCTGAGCACGCAGGTTTTTAGAGGACTACTCAGAAATGCATGAAAGGATCAAAATACCGCTTTGGGGTTCTTTACAGTGAGGAATGAACAGTAACATGCACTGAAAAGTTTAAAAAGTTGTTTTTTTTCATGGTATGGCTCCTTTCAAAAAAAGGGGAATATATATATAAATATTTAAAAAGAAGGTAGAAAAGTAGGAGATGTTAGAATTTACTACTTTTCCATCTTTCTCTGTGCCCCCTGCTGCAATTTGAGAAAAAACACACTGCAGCAGCTTTGGGTTAACGTCAAGCAGAAACTTTGACTGATGGTTAATCAAAAACAGTGTTTGTGATTTTGACATGTATATTGTGTTCAGTGTGAATGAAGAGTTGATTTAAATCATGTGTGTGTGTTTGTGGGGGGTGCGTATGTGGTGGTGGGGGGAACACATAATTTGTGATCCCTTACACCCCTAAATAAAGTCAGCATTACTAATGTTAACATTTACAGCTATCAATAAGTAGCAGTATGTTTGCTCTCTCTTTGAGTTAATTTTAGCTTAGCTTACCTAGACTGTGTTCGCTCTTCAGTGTGGTCATCCTCAGTCACATCGTGCTTCCTCTTCAGGTGTGCATGTATCGCCGTATTGCTGCTGTGGAACATGAGTTCTGCCTTGTAGATATTAGGGCTGTGGATCATTGCTTAGGTGGCGATCCGATTCGATTCACGAATCAAGCTCAACGTTTGACGAATCGAACCACGATTCTTACTTTTTAATATGTTTATTGCTATGTGTATGTCTATTTACTTAATGGATGAAAAATGAAATTATTTGTATTTAATCATCATTTATACCTTTATTTAGAACAGGAGATCAGAATCAACAAAACTAATAAAAAAGAAAACACAAAGATTCAGATAAAAAGAAATTTTGTTTGTAATTTTAAACTTTTTTTTTAATCAATCTTCTGGTTCAGCAGTAAAACAACATAAAAAAGGATAAAATCACTGCTGTTTTGGATCATTTAACAACCAAACCTGAAAATGTTCTCCACAGTTTTCTATCCTCAAAGTTCTCCAATATTTTACGTTCTAAGCATCACATATTGGTGGAGAGCACGTATTAAAAAGTATTCGCAGCAGAATCAGCTGATTCACGTTGATTACATCCACCCTTCAGCAGCGCGAGGCTGTTTCTTCAGAATAAGATGGAGTTTCGTTAATTGCGTCAAATGTTGAGGAGTTATTATAACCAAAATAATGTAAACACTGGAGCTAAAGCTCCGATGTTAAAGCTAATTCATTTTTTCAGAAGTTATGTCTGTGAGTGGAACTTCAGTCTCAGTTTCTGAACAGAAAAAAGCTCTCGCTAGTTTTACTTTGAAAACCAGAAGCTTCACCGTTACGAACATGTGTTTACTTCCGTTGGCGGTACCGCGGCTCTTTCGGCTTTGTTTTAGTTGGTAAACTTAAAAACCTACATTAATCTGCATTTTAGAGCAAAAATACATCGTCCCCAGATAATATTTCAAACATATTTTACTACAATTTACCACATTTATAAAGATCGTGAATCAGCGATCTTGGACGTCGCGATTATCCGTAATTAAATTTTCGGGAGCATATCGCGAGTACCCGAGCACCTGGATACTCGTTACAGCCCTAGTAGATATTGCATTAGACACTTTTTTATTTTGTTTATTTGTTTCCCATTCTTTCAAGCTCCATTGGCGTGGTGTTATGGTATCCCAGTATTCCTAGAACTGCTTTCTATTGCCGCGTCAAAGAAAAACCTGTAGTTTTGAGATAAAATCAAGAGAAAAACCCCCACAACGCATGGACCAATAACTTGGTCATTGATTTTAATGGTCGACGTAGCTATGACCAATTGACTAATCATAGCAATCTCTATGGACAGCCTCTTTTTATAAACATGGAAGTTCTGTTTAAATAAAAACCCAGACCCATTTTTCCTTAATAATAAAATGATGTGGAATGCACCACAAACCAAGAGGATCATAGAACCTCTTTTCTGATATTTTTCTGCTTCACTGATGTCACCATGAGTTCTTCTGGGTTAAATTTACGTTTAAATCAGATGAAAACCAATCATGAAGGAGGAATTAATAATTGCGGCTTAATTTCTATGACATCAAGTCTTTGATTAATCAGAATAGATCTGTGACGGAAAAAGCCTGGAGCAAGATTTATGAGATTTGCACTGCTTTGACATTTCATTCTAAGCCTCATCCAACTGTGAGTGCATGTGCTATGATTGGATAGTGACAGACCTGTGTGAACGCCATAAAACTGAAAGCACATCAAGAACCCACGTTCAGAGCGTTCATGAATGCCTGATGTGTACGTAGCATTATACACTCAGTGGTAAACCCTTTAAGATCAGAGCTTTAGCTACAGTGTTAATGGTCTTACTGTAACCTTTCAACTGTTTTACTCAGTTAATGTAATTTAAACGGGTTCTGAAGCTGAGTATGACATCTGTGGGCTGATAAGCAACACTTTACTGTCGTATTGTGGTTACGTAATCAACACAAACGGTAGCGGTTTTAGGTACGGGCAGCTGTCTGGGGCGCCAATTCTAAGGGGGCGCCTGGAAAAAGAAAAACAAAAAAACTGCACCACTATGGCTTTCCATTACCTATTATATCACAATGTTTTGAACGACTTGAAACCAGGGGGAGTAATTTAATGTAGAGCTGCCACTGAACACGAACCAGTGGATTCTGAAGCAGAGAAAAGCAGCTTTGGACTGATGCTGGCACAAAGCTGCTCATGTCTGCTTCAGAAACAGTTGGAATGATGTTAATTGCATAAATGGTCAAATGATAGTTCAAAGAATGTGTTATTTTGTGTCACCGATGACAATATTAAAGGGTTCAGGGATTCGTTTGCTCAACCTATGGTTTTTGCTGAGAAGTACATCTCTTGTTTTCTCTTAATATAAAGATTGGAGAATAGTTGACTTGTTTTGTAAATTATTTCTAGATTCTCTTGAATATCCTGTCTGAATCTTAGTCACTCAGTATTGGCCAGTTTCTTACTGATTTGTTAATCTAAGTAAGTGATCAAAAATTCAGCCGTTGACGTGACATTTTTTTTCCTGTTGGAAAGTTTTGTTGGTGAACATTAGAGCTCAGTACATTTTGCCCGTCCTGCACACACCAGCTTTTACATTGCAAAGCAGTTTGCTGGGTTTTAAAATCCAAACTCACTTACAGGTTTCTTTCAATTGCATGCAATGTGGGGTTGGGCTCAGACACACCTTACGCTGTTGTGGTCCATAGTGTCAGCAGAGCTTACCTCAGTTATCAGTAACCAACAGATCTTAACACATTTGACAGCTTTATGCATGTCTGTCAGATGATAGTTTCCTGCATTGTTTCCAGCCTGAATTTTATTTCAAGTTTATCTGGAAGATGTGAGCTACAAAGTTGGCCCTCCATTTGATTCTTTTAATACAAATGATTGTCAGTTAATATTCTCTACGGTGGTTCAAAATATTCCTGCAGCACACAGAAACATATTCTTTTATCTTATCTTTTGCAGAATATATTCCTTATCCAGATAATGGCGTGTGTGTAAACGCCGCCAACGAGTCTTGATATACTGGACTTTACCACGGCATTTGTGAGGTGGTTGGATAGCAATTAGGCAGGTTGCATTTCCTGAGATGCACCAGTCAGATAAGTGGGATTGAACAGGTGGGAAGTCTGTTTGAGATGGAGATAAAAAGATCAAGTAAAAGGAACACTCCTTGATTTTCCAAACAAAGCATGTCTTGGGAAGTAAGTACAATACCATGTCAGAATGAGCGCCCTAATTTCAACTAAACCTCCTTCATCTACTCTGTGTGACTTGGGTGTCAAGTCTTTCCTGGTCTGCTTGTTTGTCTTTGAAGAAAGTTTCAGTCAAAAATAGTTGTGACCAATCACAATCAAAGATTAAATGATCATATCACCTTCAGATTTTAGATGGCTTATTATGTGGTTTTATAGAATAATCATGAGTTTCTCATTGCAAGCAGGTTTGAGAATTCTTGCAGCAGAAAAAAGCGAATTATGCATTGTTCTTCAAAAATCATTTCCAGCTTAAGGTTGTTGGAGGACATAAAATAATTAAGTGGTTGGGATACTTTTTAGGATTATATACAAACCCAGAAGGAACGCACAACACTAACGAATGACCTTTTAATTCAGTGATTTATTTTGCCTTACAGACATGTTTGTGCAACTCAAACAATTGAACTACTATATACCATCTGGGTGCTTGTCAAATTTTACCTAAAAAGTACCAATATGGCCGGAACAGTTAGACCGGTGGAACTTGTTCAACATGAAAGGGATTGGTCAAAGATGCTGTGTCGAGGAAAAATGAGGTGGAATTGTTGGGACCACATCATCATGACGGGACTGTGAAGGAATCGGAATAGTTTCAAACTATTGGTTGTCATAGAGGTTTTTCACAACTGTGAACATATCAAAATATTCTCTGGATTGTCTGACCAAACTTTACTTGGACTTGTTAAATTCTTTCAACAAAGAAACAACTTTTTATATAGTTAAAATTATTTTTCAAGATTCCGAAGAAGTTTTGGTCAGGAATCTTTTTAAACCATTTATATATAGAATGTGGGAGGAAAAAGGACAAGGGCAATGCAACTGATTTGGATCAAAAGTGCAAAGAAAAAACTCAGAACACAGAAAAGTTGGCGGTTTGTACATTTTTCTTAGCTGTATGATTTTTTTCCCTCTTCTTTTTGTGCTCAGTCTGTGGAGGTGCTAATCTCAACAAAGCCTGGCACTCAGCTGTTGACCCTTATCACTGCCACACATTAAAGGACACAAGTTACATTTGCTCTTCCTCCTGTTTTTGGTATTTTCTTCTTGAGGAATTCAGATCTTTTTAACAAAATTTTAATGAACAAGTGCAGTTTTCTTATGTGCCACTTTTTCATGTAGCGGTCAGAAAGCGCTTCAATAAACAGGGGAAAATGCAGAAATAAATGCACCGTGAAATATCTATATGTAGATTAAAATGCATTATGCAGCAAACAATTGCAATCTAGCCATAAAGCTCCTTGCCTTACTAAAATGCTTACAGGACGAAAAAAAAAGTTTTTTTTAAAAACATAAACCAGGAGTCTGCAACCTGCGGCTCCAGATCCTCATGTGGCTCTTTCATCTCTCCATGGTGGCTCCTTGGTCAAACATAAAGTAAGTCATGGAGACTGCTGACCCAGACATGTCGACCGTCAGAGTCAGTAGCTCCTGATAATGGCTGTCTAACCAAAACTACCTACAGAAAACAAATAAACTAAAATATCAAAACCCAGCAGTGTAAGACTGCTGAGGATGAAGAGGGGGAAAAAAGAACAAAAAAATAAATAAATAAAAGAAAAATAAAATTGCAAATTTATAAAGTAAGGATTACTTAATTGTCACGTATTTAATTTACATTAGTTTTAAATCGATGTCTGTGGTTCACATAGATGATAAACTATGTAGGTTTTTCATCCCTGTTGACCTGAAGACATCTTGTTTGCTCAACACTATTAGGATGGACACACTTTATATGCAAAGCAAAACTTTGGTAAAAAGTTTGATCTTTTATGAGTTAAAACACATATAATC
>NW_023416893.1:76067-145820 GCF_002922805.2 Oryzias melastigma | reverse complement strand
ACACACTTTATATGCAAAGCAAAACTTTGGTAAAAAGTTTGATCTTTTATGAGTTAAAAACACATATAATCTTATGCTGCACAAACATTGGTTAGTAGCTGCCCAGAGCTGCACTGAGATGATCCTGTTTGGCACAGAGCATCTTTTATTTTGAAAATAAGTAAAAGAAAAAAAAAAGAAAAAAGAAAAAGAGAAATCACTTTTTGAGAGATGCTAGGTTCTTTTTATATTTTTGATTTTGTTTGTGCCAAAAAATAGACATAATTCTTATGTATTATTTAAAAAAAGAAGGAATGAATGCAAATCCAAATTTCTTCAAGACTGAAGAAAGACTATACGGCTGCTTCTAGGTTTTGATCTGTTGAAAATAGCCCAAATGGCTCTTTTACTGTTAAAGGTTACTGACCGCTGGCATAAACAAAGTCCAATGGGTAAAGGAAAGGTGAATTTAATGTGAGGGGTCAACTGCCTACAAAGATCAGTCTCCTCAGGTCCTCAAGCAGTTGCCAAGGGGCATCAGCAGATTCTTATCTGATGATCTCATGCTGCAAGAGGGGTTATACGCCTGAGTCAAATCTGCAATGAGGGGGGAGCTTGCCAATGCTGGGCTCTAAAGGGCAAGACCAAAACATTTAAGCTACTTACACAATGAACTGGAGTCCAGTGGAAAGACTTTAAAATACGAGCCATTCTAGCTGTTTCGTGGGCATGAGTTTGAAGGGCAGAGTTCTAAATAACGTTCAAAAAAGGTTTCATTTGGTTCAGGCAGGGTGAAAGGATGTTGCTGTACTCTAATCTCCATGAAATTGAAGGATGCTTTGCTATATGAAGCTCTTTTTTTAGAGCACTTTTAAGGTCTTAGAGTGCTAAAATAGCAATAATGATAATGCTTTGCTATAAATTTCTCCCAAGTTGTGAGGCCTGATGAATGTCTCAGGTCTTTGAATTCAGTTTTAAAACAAAAATTTACCTATTTTGATACGTGTCAGTTAACCACAACTTGGTCCTTTACAGGGCAGTACAGATGAATATAATCAGCAGAGAGAATTAACAGTGCTCATTGAAACCATTAAATGCCATTTTTTCATAAAAGAATTAAGATCAAGACTAGAATTAGTCCTATAAGTGAACCCTAAACTACTCCATATGAAAATGTACTCTTTTTAAATTTGATCTTGTTTGCTAGAAAAGATCAAATGTTTGTCAAATAGATTCAACTAAACCTGTTTTGATACAAGTTCTTACTAATCAGATTATAGGTCAACAGTTCTCTTAGGTCTTCCTTGAGCTTTTAAATAGTTTTTTTTAATGCAGACTGAAAACTGTCACAAATCCTGTGTTGATTAGAGACAACATTTTTAGAAATATGACAACAGGTGATATTGCGACATTGATCCAAAGTTTTGTGTCTTTTTTTGGATTCAAACTTTGATCTGGTAGACTACAGGAAACAGAAAAGCCTCAATTGTAGTCTCCAGGTCTCACACAGAGCTATCATTACTCTGAACATTTGCTTTCTCAGTCTCTCCTTTGTCTTTAATGCAGCGCTGGTGGTAAACACAAAAATCCACTTGTGTCTTCTCATTTCGGCAGCTGAAATGGCGCTTGCTCATTCTGCACACCCCTTCTACACTCATTAGATTAGCAGCCTGTGCAAGTCTCTTAATTCTGAGCAAGTGCCAGTTGTGTGTACCAATGTGCCAGTAATCTGCTCTCTCAAGAGACACAAGGGGAAAAAGAGTGTGGAGGAGACGTGGGAGCAGTGAAGGGCAAAAAAACTTCCAACGTCAGGCTCTTGATCACGATTGAAGTGCTGTAAAGGGAACAATCCACCAAGCATTCCATTCACACCATCCCACAATTCATCTTTCTTCAATTAACACTACATCTATGCTTGAAATAAACCAACCAATCAATCAATTAACACAAGAGAAACATTTCTAACCGTCATTTTCAGCTTGAAGCAGAAATTGATTTTGAGAAGCCTTTCTTGAAGAAAAACAGTTTGCCTCTAGCAAGTGTGGTTAAGTAAAGGTATGCATTCTTATGCAAATGAGTCCTCTGTTCTCCCAGAGAGTCATTTCTTTGGCATATTTTTTCTTTTCCTTTGTTTGTTTTTTCCTCCTGTTTTTCGTCCTCTGGAATTTACCCTACAAGTCTCACAGGAGGTTTCTCTACTTCACACCACATCTCTCCCTTTGATTTCGTAGTTTACTTTCCTCGGATGAATATGCTTCAAGTGGCGAGGTCCATGTTTCAGTTGCAATTGGGTTGAAATAAAAAAAATAATTTTATTAAAACCATAATCCTCTTGTTGGTGTTTTTATAAATGATTTTCTGATGGGGTTAAATGTGAAGAGAAAAGACAGGAGGGAGACAGCTGTGTTCGTTCTAGGGATGTCCTGATCAGGTTTTTTTCAGAGTCATTTGATTTTGAGTCCCGATCCAATATTTTTCTAACACATTTAAACAATATTAATAAATTTAAAATCCTGTGTTTTCCCTATATTTCTTTAGTTAACCTTCTTTTATCTTCTAACATTTAAACTGAGCCCTTCTGTGAAGTAGCTCTAACAACCAAGTAAAAAAACTGCAACTATCAACTAATAAAAAAAAAAATAGTTAACCATTGCCTAGTAAAAACAAGTGATTATTAGTCGTGTGAATTTTTGGTGACTTTAGCTTCAGAATCTTCAGAACTTTTGAACGTTTTTGATCAGATGTGATTTATATCACCATTTAAAATTCACATACACAAAGAAGTGAAGAGTAGTGAGCTGGAGAATTCCCTATGAAGTTGCAGATTTGAGGTATGGGATAAGGTGAGTTCGCTCATTCTTCTTTTTGATGCCAGTGAAGATCATCTTTGTGGGGCGGCCGTGGTGCAGTGGTAGGGCGGTCGACTCCTGATCGGAAGCAAGCGGGTTCGACTCCCGCCTTGCCCGCCCATCTGTCGAAGTGTCCTTGGGCAAGACACCTAGCCCTGAATTGCTTCTGGTGGGAGGTTGCAGTGGAGCCACCAGCACTGTGTGAATGTGTGTGTGAATGGGTGAATGGGTCTGTGACTGTGAAGCGCTTTGGGCCCTCAAAGGAGGGTAGAAAGCGCTATACAAGTATACGCCATATACGCGATACGCTATAAAATTCGGACAAATAAAAAATAAGAAATAAGGAATAAGGAATGAGATAAAAGTTGTCCTGCTGAACATCCACCAGTAAAATACCTCTTTAATAGTTTGTGAAGGCCATGGCTGCGGCCCATTGGGTTGTCTGGGGCAGTGAAGGGTCATAGATAAGGAAAATGAAACGTTTTATTGACGTGTGTGTGGTAAATGTATGGTGAAGCATTTGTAAGGTTAATGTAAGTTTCACACACTTATGACAGGTGATGCTGTTGATTGGTGCCACTCTGCCTAATTTTCACATTTCCAAAAGTCAGGCTGAATGCATGGACTTTACCCTTATCATGTAAACAACACTAACAGGCCCCCTGTCCTGCCCTAGCCAGACAGCACATATCCACTCATAAGGTCACTTGTGACTAAGGCATACCAATATTTTCATTTATTTATTTATTTTACAACTCGGTGGTAGAAAACTAAGGATTTGTGGTCTTGTCGAATAAAATTCCAAAATTCGAGGGTAAGCCAAAAAAGGATATTTCCCCTCTTAAATGTAATTAATTTCAGTGATATTCAGACGTTTTTTGGTAATCACTTGGTAGTATTTACTCAACAGAAAAATCAAAAAGACACATGTCTCTGACTGTGTCACGGAAACATGCGTCTTCAGTTACCTATACAAGATCATTAGCATCAATAGCATCTTAAATAAAACAGCTGAAGGGAAATAATGTTGAATCATTGGAAAAATCTGAAAATGTTTCTGTTGTTTGAATTGAAGCACTTTAGAACAATAGTTTTTGTGTGTTCAGTAAAGAAACGTTTTTATCACCGTCAAATTGATACAAGTTGATTAAAAATGAATTTAGCTCAATCTGAAAGTCATCTTATTCTACAAGAAGATTGTAAACAATAATTTGCCCCAAAATGCATCCATGGATACTCTGAATGTTTGTGGGATGCCTCAGCTTTATTTACTGCTGAAATCTTTTAGTGTCTTGTTTGTCATAGCCATAGAAAACCCCTAACCAGCTCCTGGGAGGCAAAACCTGAGAAAGCCGATACTTGGGTGCTTGGGGATCAATTTTCCAGGGTTAATCTCCTGCCTTTGAACCACCATCCGCTTCCCTGTTTTCCGTCTGCTCCAGCTCCCTCCTTCCCTTCCTTGCTCTCTGATAGATCTCTGTTGGCTGGCACAGAGTAAGGACTGGACCATAGCTACGACTCTGGCCCATGGGTGAAGTCTCCCTCCTTTTCTCTTCCTCTTTTTTCCCTTTTTGCTCCAGAAATATTCATTAATTAGTGATGGAGAGTGTACAAAGACTTCTCCCTCTCGTTCTGTACAGATAAGGGAAAATAGGAGGATGAAGGGGACGAAAGGAGGAAAAAACCCTTTTGGCCAGACTTGGTAGAATCCCCTTGAGGACAGTTGATCATAAAGCATTAATCTTTCTTTTTATTAACCGACTGCTGCAGTAATTGCTTCTACACAGATATGTAACAGTGGGTTACACATCTCTTCGGTTTACTTTGCCACTGGAGGAATTAGGAACTTTTTCATCAGTTAAAAAACATCCAAGCATCATGTTTTCATGTTTTTATGTTGTAGTTGTGGGAAAGGTCTTTTTCCTTGCAGTGGATGTAAGTATTCTTTATGGGGCTGCTTTGCTCCTGCCTAAGCACTCACATAAAGGTCAGTTCATCTGGGTTGGCTTCGCAGGAGGGAGAGACATGAAAGCGCCTCAACCATCACCGAAGCCCATAAATCTTTGTGTAAATGAGGCCAACTCATCTTTGGGCCTTTCCAATGCCCATATCCCACAGTTTTCCACCCTACCACCTCATGCACAGTCACTCAGCAAGCAGCAATTTCACATTTTTGTGCATTAGGTCCAAATAAAAACGTTAAGGACAATGTTGTGCTTTCAGTTGTTGAGCTTTGCATCGTTGGTTTCGGGTATCTCTTTGGCTTCTATATTGGGCAACATTCCAGGTTTTACT
Organism: Oryzias melastigma; assembly: GCF_002922805.2. Lineage (NCBI taxonomy): Eukaryota > Metazoa > Chordata > Actinopteri > Beloniformes > Adrianichthyidae > Oryzias > Oryzias melastigma. Next base: position 140,697 of record NW_023416893.1, on the reverse strand, counting down.
ATTTATCTGCTGCTGTGACTCCTGTACTTTCTCTGATACAGTGTTTCAGTGGAGCTGGACCATTACTCCAGTAGTCCAGCCCACAACTCAGAAGTCAAGTTCTAATGAACTCCTGCCGCTCTATGTTGTAGAAAATGACACAGGATTTTTGATTCAGTCTAAAAATGGCTTCACGATTACTGAAAGACCACCATCTTTGAAAAAAGATCAGAAATTGATTGGAGTGGGACTTCAAGCTTTTGTCATTCCATGTCTTAGGCCAGGGGTCTGCAACATGTGGCTCCATGGTGGCTCGGTTTTTGCTTTTGTACGTGCCAAAAACAAGACATAATTCATATTTATTAAAAAAAGAAGGTCATGAATGCAAATCCAAATTTCTTAAAGGTTAAAATAAATCTACGTGGCTCCTTCTATGTTTTGATCAGCTGAAAAAGAGCCCAAATGGCTCTTTTCCTGTCAAATGTTGCTAACCCCTTTCTTAGGCCCAGTGACTGAAGTGTTTAATTCTAGATTTAAAAAAATGTTGCCATTTGTAGACTGTGTTTGTAAAACTGACTGATATCTAGATGTTTGCTGTTGATCATTGTCTTTGTGGCTAAAGCCCTGTTGGTTTAGCTAATAGGTGTTCCTCTGGGAGAGAACTCGAGCGGTGCAATAAGATCAACAAACACACTTAGGCATTTTGCAGTTCCTTTTTCCTTTCTGCTCCACCAGCATGCGGCTGTTTGCATGAGATGTGTTGTTTGGAGGAACCAGCTTTGGTTTCAGTACCCTGGAGTCACAGTTTTCCCTTCATCCCCCAAACTTTGAAACTCTTTAAGAGCCGAAGGTTTGAGTGAGTGTCATTTTGCTTGGGCACAGAAGCTCTCTCTGCATGAAACCCTGTTTGTGTCCGTCTCAAATTGGGAGTGTTGCCGTGAAGCTTGCATAGTGAACATCAGATCGCTCGGAACACTTGATGAAAACCAGACGCCTGTTTTTTGAGGCTCACATTGCTGGAGGAAAGCGACCGAGTGGTAACAGTTAAGGGGGAGGGCACCACATATAAGTTGAAGAGATGTTGGCTGCCTGGAAATCAGTTCAACTAAGAGCAGCGAGTTTTCTGCCAAGTTACACAACCGCCTCAGGACTGAGAGTTTAACACTGCTTTGGTGTTTTTTTTTTATTTTTTTTTATGGTGAAATTAATCCACATTTGGCTGTTTGGTGAAAGGATTTGCCACGTCTGAATCATTGCATTAAGTCCATCTTCCTGCTATTTCATTTATATTAATGCTCCATGAGTTTCTCTGGTTAAAAGTTTCTTTGTCTTTTGACTTCTTGCCCTCTTGTCTTCTGCTCCTCTCAGTCTGACCACACCAGCTCCTAAATCACTCAGCTCAAGGTTGGTTTAAACTCATTAAGGTCTGACTTAACACACTTAAACTATGCTTAGAGGGCACCTCAGTGTCAGGTCTGGATGTTCCAAAGAAAAATCATGAAAATTCTATAAAGTTACACACCTTTTCAGTTCTTGCTTCTTTTATTTAGCTGCTTTTGATTCTTGATGAGAAACGTTGGTTTTTGAGTTTCTTCTCCCAATTTTTCAAAGTTTGTGACCTCATTTCACAGCTTGTGTTTGACCGGGTTGGGAGTGAAGCTTGTGTTTTGTAGCTGCTACCCTGAGGTTGTTCTTCATATTCCTGTCTTTACTAGAGTTGTGGCATTTGAAAGGGTGTTAAATTGTTCCTCTTGGTATGTCAGTGCACTACTTTAATTGATTTCTTTCTACTGAACATTTTGGAATTGCACCTTTAGATCAGGTGTTGCTGCCTGATATGTTTCAGGAAAACCACAACGCTTTGAGTATTTCAGTGAAGAAGCTTTTCATGCCTTTCTGGATTTACAGCTTCTTTATGATGCAGTTTCAGGCGTTTCCAGAAGTGCAGTAGACTTTGAGTTGCATAGTGTCTTCATGGCACATGTGAAGCTGGCACAACAATATGGGTCACTCTTGTTTGGCTGTTCTCAGGTGAGGTAGCGTACTCAGAGAGATGTTTGGTGCAGACTTGACTGAAAGGAGCTTAAGTGCTGTAAGATGTGAGCAGGCCTTGTTAATGAGATTAGAGCAGCATTCAGGCCAGTGCAGAATGCCATTCTGAAAGCAAGTCTGATATGCTCTAATGCTCAGTTCTTTAATGGTAGAAGAAGGTTTGCTTGGTGATTTGTTTCTTTTCGCTGTGGTGTTTGAAAAAAGGAAACATGCAGATTAAGCCCTACAGACAAGTGCTAGTTATCCTTTATTTAATATTTAATTAGATCATACCTGTCAGATAAAGCTGCATTGCAGTCCATCTGAGTTATCTAAACAACATGGTCCTGCAGTAGTGAGTTTAATGAAAATGTTAATATCATCTTTGATAAGTTACATGAAGAAATTGTATTTTTGGCTCCTTTCTTTTAAGAAAAAAAAAACATATTTAGTCAAATAAAGAAAACTGTAAAACTAAAGGGCAGAAACACTGGAATGTTTATCCAATCAGATCTGATTAATTCCAGATCATTTTTAAACATATTTGTGTTTAAGTCCAGGAGCATGGCAGTAGGTCTACATCTGAAACCTCCTCAGCCATGCAGCATGCAGCTGCAGGTTTCTGTTTGACCCGTCTCAACCACAACACTTTTGGGTTCATTTGCATTTTTTGTGCAGTATCTTTTCATTGTCAACGAAAAATTGTTAATTTACTCGTCAGAAAAAGTACATCTGAATTCTCTCTCTCCTTAGTCCATATGTAGGGCAGGTATGTTCAAAGTGCAGCCTGTGGGCCGAATGCAGCTCCTATCATAAAATCTGTAATATGTGACACCTATCACTTTCTAGAAACTCTATAAAACGCTCTTGTTTGTGATTGGCTAAATTATTAGTAATTGTAAACCTGTGGCAACAACTTGTGGATACTTGACCTTCAGAGCCTTTAGGGCCAGACTAGAAGAACAAATGTATTAGTTTCTGTGGTCAAACTGGAGTGGTTTGTATTTCTGAATAAGACAACTGTTTGTGTTATTTTCTGTACACATGCTTGCAATATAATGTAGACGTTCACAGTGAGCATCAAAAGGGAATATTTTGTAATATTTACTTTCAAGGTTTTCCCTCCAGACAAACTTTTTCTTGATTTTATTCTAGTCTTTCTGATCTTCTGATCAAAAATAAAATTCACTGTAATTTTTAGAAGAACATATAATTCGATATAATTCTGTTTTATCTGAAGAAATTTATAAAGTATGTATGTGTTCACTTTCGGCTTATCCCAAACTTTGCAGGTGACTAACATTGTCTTAATTCTTCTCAGGACAGTCAAGTGGTTTGTTATAATCTCATGGTTTCATTTGCGTTTACAGGACACACTCGTGTCCTCCATGTTTTCCGTCACTGAGTTTTTAGGCAGTTTGCTCACAAACCTTTCGTGTCAATATATACGTATGCATTTGTTGCTTCATGAGATTTTCCTTTTTTCATCCAAACCTGATGAGGGGATTTAAACTAGATCCCATTTTGATCTGAATTAAACAGCACATTGTGACAATAGTCTCATAATGACAGTTGGAAGATCCATATGTCCTAAACTCAATAAACACAGATGAGGGAACGTGGCATTTGAGCAAGTGCAGCGCTGGTCTCTGCTGCACGCCAAACAGACACCCTCACTTCTCTTCCTGCCGTTCATCCTGTTCACTCACACGCTTTTTTTACATTTCAACGGTTGTTTATGTTTCAGCTGGAGACGACGGCCTGTGGGAGAACGGCCTTCCCTACGAATGTCGCACTTTGCTGTTCAAAGCCATCCACAACCTGCTGGAGCGCTGTCTCATGAACCGCAGCTTTGTCCGCATCGGCAAGTGGTTTGTCAAGCCCTACGAGAAGGATGAAAAGCCTGTCAACAAGAGGTGAGCTGGAACCACTTGTATCTTTCACGTGTGTATGATTTCTCTGTGCTGGGACAGAAGAGCTGTCGTGGACTGTAAAAAACAGACACGTTCATAGCGTTGGCCTGCCTCTCTGCTGCAATGGGTTCTAAGCTGGCTTCTTCTATTGAGGTGTGTTGATGTGGGTTTGTGGTTTCCAAGAAGGGATTTTGTTCTGTAGTTGCTCAGGGTCAGCACATCAGCCCCCTCTGTAGTGAAAAAAAATAAATGTAATGATTTTGTGAATTAGATGTGATCAATCAGGATCACCCGCTGATTGGATTATGGGTTTCATGTGTTTTCTCTTTTTTTTATTTGTAAAGCATTTTTCATGTAAACCTTGTAAACCTCAAATGCTTCACATGTGTTAGGGCAAAACAATACAAACAAATCAAATACTTTAGAAGTCTCTAAAAATAAGTGAACTGCAAGTGTTGGGTTGTATCTGAACTCCCTCACTACTTATTGCACTGTATACAGTTTTTGTCATTTTGTCGGGATGTCCAAATCACTAATCAAGTGTCCTGACATTACCCAGAAGTCTGCGGAACACCAGTGTGCATCAATCCTCTCTAGATTGGTGAATATAAACCACAAAGTTTACATTTGAAAAAAATGTATGTTTATTTAAAAAAAAAGTCATCCAGGGCACTGGATAATCCTACACTAGTTAGGGAGTGTGGATAGAATTCAGACCTTATCATTTTTTTGTTTTTTAGTATCAATAAGTCATTTCTAACCTGTTAGCATGATGCTAGCAGCACCACAGAGTGACAGTCTGACTTGTGCTCCTGCAAGTTATGTAAATGCTTGGGAACAATTGTAATTTATTTAAATGTATTCTACACACCATACTTATTCATGTTAACAAAATGAAACACAATATAAATGTCAGCAGCAAGTTTATTTGTACATACATTTCAATGGCAGAATTAAATAGGATGTAGGTCTTATTTATTAGTTTATTATATTTAATATTTATTTACATGTAATAAATTGTGTTCAAAGTTTATAGCACATGTTGAACTTGATTTATAAATAAAACACATCAGTAATGGAATCTGTTAAAAAAGATTTATGGTGCGTTTATTTCATTTAGAAAGCTTGTTTTATACAATTATGCAATACTGGCTTTTCTGGCTTCTTCTTCTTCTTTTCCCTTCAGGGGTCGCCACAGCGAATCAGTTTCCTCCATCTAAGCTTGTCTTCAGCATCCTCCACTCTAACACCAGCCACCTTCATGTCTTCATTCACTGCATTTAGAAAGCTTGTTTTATATAATTATGCAAAACTGGCTTTTCTGGCAAAAAGTGCAAAAGATTGAAAATAGATTAAAGAAAAAGTACAATGTGATTTATCAAACATGAACATTGATGATCAAATGAAATAATCATAATAGAATTGATATCTCTTTGGAAGCTTCAATACTTATCAGTCAAATCCATTTTTTTTACTCAGTTATTGTTTTCTCCTTGTATAACCATATTCAGAATCCAGATATGCATCCTTAAAAGGGACTTAAAAGATTATATAGAACTGTTGCTAAAAAGTTGATCTGGACAATATTTATACCTGCAGCAAAAGTATTTTCTTTTTCTTTTTCTTTTTTTTTTTTTAAGACATTTTTCTCTGGTAGTGGTTAGTTGGTAATGGCTGTCTAACTAAAACTACCGTAGGAAAACAAATAAACAAAGCCCGCAAACCAAGGTCCAACCCCAAACTAAAATATCAAAACCCAGCAGTGTAAGACTGCTGAGGACAAAGAGGGGGAAAATAACAAAAAATAAATAAAATAAAAATAAAATAGCATTTTTTTAAAGTAAGGATTACTTAATTTACATTTATTTAAATTAGATTAGTTACATTTGTAAATTGATGCTGAGATGCACATAGATGATAAACTATGTAGGTTTTTTCATCCCTGCTGATCTAAAGACGTCTTGTTTGCTCAATGGTACCTCCAGAATGAACAGATTCTATTTACAATGCAAAACTTTGGTAAAACGTTTGATCTTTTAAGAGATAAGAGCACATATTAGCTTGTGCTGCACAACAATGGTTATAAAAAAAATCACATTTTGAGAGATGCTGGATTCTTTTTATAGTTTTGCTTTTGTTCGTGCCAAAAAGTAGATATAATTAATGATGTCCTGATCAGGTTTTTTTGGGCCCGATCCGATTCAGAGTCATTGGATTTTGTGGATTTGCCGATACCGAGTCCCGATCCGATACTTTTTTTTAACACATTTAAAACCTGACCAAATTGAATAAACTGATTTGTGTTGTTCCTTATTTATATTTCATTAACCTTCTTTTATCATTAAAAACTTAAATAAAACACTTCTGTGAAGTATCTTTAATAGCCAAGTAAAAATAGAGCAAATATAAACTAGGAAAAAAAATCATATTTTCTTGTTATACACTGTAAACCCTGACTTTAGCTGTAATCACAATTTTGAGTAATTATTTATTATATTTTTTAGTTTAGTATCATTACTTAAATACATTTGTTGTTTGAAACATTAAAGATGAGTTTTAAATATTACTAAATGTGTTATGTAGAGATCACTTCTGCTCTTAAGTTCCTGCATGAGTGGGTGGAGCTCATATCAAAACTGTCTATAAAGGAAACTGGCTTGCCATTTTTTGAATATTGAAAATAAAGAAAAGCAATGAGGATTTTCCCCCAGAGAGCTAGCTACAATTTTACAATTTTTTGCATTTGCATCAGAGTTTGCATTAAGCTGAGTTTCTTGTCGTAAGATTGTATATTCATTGCTTATAAAAGTTGCTTTTCAATCCTATTTTTTTCCCAGAGTTTGAAAGCGCTGGTTGTTAGTCAAAAATGGGCAATATGTAAGCATTGCTTTTTTGTTTTTCTTGATGCTCAGAATGTACGTGACCGGATCGGGACATCCCTAGGTATAATTCATATTTATTATTAAAACAACAGAAGGTCATGCAAATCAAAATTACTTAAAGACTTAAGTAAGACTATGTAGCTCCTTCTAGATTTGGATCAGTCGAAAACAAGTCCAAATGGCTCTTTTACTGTTAAAGGTTGCCAACCCCTGGTATAAGCCTTTTCAAAGTCTTATAGTCTGCTAAAAGTGTTCCCACTGCTCTTATCATGCAGTTTTTAGCCCAAATCCAAAAGCCTGAGTTGTTTTCTAAGTCATAGTTTCTGCAGAGCGGCACGAGTTTGTTAGAAATTCACCTCTGAGTTGTGGGCAGGGCAGTTGGTGTGGAATTAAGGCTGCACTGATTTCCCATCATCCATTTGTCCACACTCTCCCACTAGCTTACAGCCCCTCACAACAGCCTGCTAACATTAGCGGTGCATCAAAAATGGTGATCAACATCAGAGCTATCCAGTTGTACAGTTTAGATCCAGATTCCTGCTCAGAGGAAAACAAAGACGTTCATGGATCTATTGGTCAGGAAACTGATGTATCCATTCTGATACATGTTATGGACGTGGGTGAAGCAGGGATTTTGTGACCTGCAGATTGTAGTTTGCACATAACAACTACAAGCTTTTTCCAACAGGATTTTTTCATCTGCCCTTGAATCAAAATGATTTAAATAAAGAAATACTCAGAAACAGAGTTTAAATCTTCATTTTCTTTATAAACGTTCTTCATCCTGATATAAAAAATAAAATAAAATAAAAAAATCAAGAAAATATAAAAACACTAAAAACATGATTGTTATTGGAGTGCATCTTGAATTGTTTGGAACTAAAATGTTAACTCATACCGACCAGTAATGGGTTTTGTTGACACATCTTGTGCATAACCTTTTAGGTTAAAACCGAAGTTGGTATTGTAATGTTGTGCTGTTAGTGCATTTGACTCATCCATTGCCAGGCTGTGGTCCTCCGTGTTAGGGTCGTCACACCATGTCTCTCTCTGGTTAACTGGAGTTTGTGAAACAGCAGAAGAAGTGTTCTTTCCTCCTGTTCAAGTACAGAATGTATAGAGATGTTTTGAGGGCAGGTGGAGCGCTGGTCTGGAGGGTTGATAGCAGTCATTTTTTTCGGTCACATTGACAGGTATTGTTAGAAAGCCAAAGGGGAAGCTTTTTTAAATGATATTGTTGCTGTTTCCCATTATTTCTACACCAGCCATGTCATGTGACCGTGTGGTCAAACTCATTATTGACGTGTGTTAATTTTCAGAGGACATGCTATATGCTATTACTAAAATTGGCTAGAGTTTTTCTGTTACTTTTTTGTCTCTTCTTCCACATTTTATTATTATTTTCTGAGATGGTGCATACATATAAAGGTGTTTCATCGATGACTGAAGTCTTGTTTCTTTCAGTGCTGGAGGTTTAACTGTCGGTGTCAAACTGTGATGATCAGTTCAATAAAGAAATGAAACTAAATATTTGCTCAATTTGAAGGTTACAAAAACTTTTCACTTTTGTTTTTTGACTTAATTTCCTCTTTACTCCGCATGCTGACACAGAGCGCTGGAGTCGAGTGATGGGAACAATGGTCTTTTGTCCTCCTCTCCTCACCCTCCTGCTTCCACAACGCAGAGCAAACCCCCCTGAATCGCTGCTGTTCTCCACGATGTTTTTGTTTTCTTCCTCCATGAGATTGTGTCATGATATTTTTTACAATTGAAGCTTTAAAACTCCTGGAAGAGCTCTCTCACTTTTTGCTTTGCTACCTTTTTCATACAATTGTGCTCTGTATATTTGTAAAATAATATTTTGAGCTCTTAGCTTAGTGTAACTAAAACTCATCTCATGTAAATATGACCAATACTTTTAGACTCCAAACTAGGAAGTAACTATACTTGAAAGCAAAATGTTTCTGTTTTTTTATGTCTTTTTTTATTTTTTCTCTCTCTCTGAAGTTATAATCCCACCTGCTCTTGAGGGTGGAGATTGGCTGTCTGGGAGCAAAAACTGCTCAAACCTGTATCAAGGTCGTGGACCGCTCGTCACCCCGTAGAGAGAAAATGTTTGTGCACATTTTTCTACAGGCATGCTGTGGGTGACGGGTCATAGTAACACTTGTAAAACACATATCCCAAAATACCCCAGCGCAGCAAGCTAAATCCAAGGTTTTCAGCAAATTCAGCAGGTGGCTGCGCTGCGGCATTTGTAATCGGGAGGCGACAGTCGCAGTTTTACACCCCACATTCTGCCTGCAAAGGTCTTAAGAAAAAGTTACATTTTACAGCAAACTCATATCCAATAAACTGCATTTTTTTGTTGTTGCCGTTTTTGAGTTTTCTTCATAAACTTAACACACATTTATGCATTTTTCTAAAATCTACAGTAACTGGGCTTCACTGTGAATTTTTTAGGCTTTTGAAAAATGACAGGTTTCATGAAACATTTGGAAAGAGGAGAATCCTCCATGCTGAGGAATGCTGGTGGTTGTGCAGCTCATATCCAGCCTGCAGATGGAAGCCATTGGATCCCCTGCTGCTCCTCTGGCAGGTCCTGTGCAGCATCCAGAGTCACCAGTTGGTGGAGGCTGTTGTCAGTTGACAGCGTTCACAACCTCAACCCCAGACCTCAGCCTGCACCCAAATGCTTACATCATCCCTCCACCCTCCCCGTCCCTGTTTGTCATATTGACCAGATGTCTGCTGTTAATGACGCACAGCCAACTGCATGTTGGGGATTTGAAAATGGTAATTGACGGAAAAGGCAGAAGTTGGTCCTTTATTTTCCTCTCTTTCAGACTCCTTTTCAGGGAATCAGTAAAACTGTTGCTCTGATGTTTTCCAAACATTTATTTTCAGGACTCAGCGTTAAATAGTCTTACCATTTTTAGTTGTTGGGAGTTACACAAATTGATCAGTCGACATATTTGAAGCCCAGTGAGTGCACTGTAATGTGTTGATACAGCTGTCATCCAGTCTCTTTGTGCTTTTCTGTTGGGTAGTCTGCCTTCAGGAGCCGCAGAGAAAGAGCGCCAGCGAACACAGGGAGGGAACAAGCCGGGCACAGCTCCTGGTGGTTGTCATGACAGCAGAGAAAAGCACCCTGGGATTGCATGTTTCCAAGAGAAAGCGGGTTGTTCATGGTCTAAATGGCTGCATTAAGGAAATAGGAGCAGCATTAAATCCTGTCTGCTTTGATGATGAATACCTGTGTTTTTTTTATTTTCATCTATCTGGCAGTTGTGATTTTTAAAGCTGCACTTACAGGAGCTGTAATTCACTGCTGATGCATCAGTGGAGTCTCACACTGCCTCCTCAGTGTTTTTAAACAGGTTTTGTTGGTGTCCTGCTTTCACCAAATCAAATCCATCTATTAAGAAATAAGAGAACTGTACATCAACTGAAAATAAAACACATTTGCTTATATATGCAAAGTGTTCATGTACATTCAGAAATGTGCCTGCAATAGAGAAGGCTTTGTTTATTTTTCTGCACCACACAGAGAATCTGTTCAAGTCTTCCTATGAGGGTTTTTGGAGGTGACTGTGTTGATGGCAGGGCGACGCAGAGAGCAGCACTCTGATAAGTAGGACAGTGCAGGATAAAGGGCTACTGCCTCCAGTCTGGGGCTAAAGTGCTAAATTTATCCCTCTGCTCCTCACACAACACAAACACACAAAGATGGACAGACAATCATAGTTACTAACAATTGGGCTGGAAGCCAGACCATATTAAGGACAGTCCCTATGTTAACTGGCTCAAGTTTTTAGGGTAGCAAAGAAAGAACACAAACTTTCTGTCACACCTGTGCACTTATTTAAATGTACCTCTCCGATATACTTAGCTGAGCTCTTAACTTTGTACACAACCTTTCTCCAAGTTTTGGACTTAAGAAGGCAGGATTTTGGGGAAATCTGATGGTCCACTTAACCCTTTAACCCCTGAGGCATCGTCAGTGACGCTTATACACAAAATCTTTGACATAACTTTTCAACCGTTAACACGATCATTCCAGTAGATTGTGAAGCCGAGCCGCTTTTCTCCTTCACAATCTGCTTGAATGATCATGTTAATGGTTGAAGAGTTGCAGTAAATCAAAGAACAGAAACACTGGAGCTGTGGTGTTAAAGGGTTAAATATTTTGTGTGTGTTTTTATTTAGCTGGAAATTAGACTTTCTGAAAATTCTGATGCTGTTTTGTAGAAATCAGTCAGAATTAGTTGTAACTTTAAAGTTTTAACCTTTTGTGGGGCCAAGGTGTACTTTTTCTTAAAATAATCCCAAGGCACATCAGCAACTCAAAATGTCAAAAAGGAGAAAGTGTGTGGTCTGCAGTACTGATGTGCTAGTCCCTCCAGGATCTGGGGTGTATTTTTTCGTAACATTTATATTCGTTTTTTTGTTGTTGTTTTTTTTAGTTTTGCTTTTGTCTAAACAAAAAATGTGACAAGTTAAAAAAAATTTTTTTTGTATTTTTGGAAAAACTATAATAGATTATTAGATGCATCAATTCTAACTCATAGATGATTCAGAATCATTTTATGACTAAAATAATCCAAAATCAAAAAATTGATATAATTTATCATAAAAGCATTGAGCAGAGCTTAAACGTGCGGCACGTTTTTCACTGAGCACTCGAACATGGCTGGCCCTGCTGACCGCGTGGGCTGGCGAGCTTCGACTTTTTTAAAGCTAATATTTGACGGTCAAAGGTCTTTGTACAAATTCATGCTGTGTGTTTGGTGTGTCGCACCAACATTTTAGGGAACACAACAAACATGAGAAATCAGATTGCACACCTCCACTCTGTTGAGTAGCTCTCAAGGCACTACTTATTTTGTTTAACCCGAGTTAAAGGTAAAGCTGATCTATGAATAACATTATATAACTTCAGGTTACTAAATTTAGGGGGCGGGGAATCATTGAAATGTACCTTTTGTTGATGCAGTGAAAGTCAAAATGTGTATTTTCTTAATAAAAGTCAAGGCACTAGTATATTGATTTTGTCTGTACGGTATTCCCTCATTTACGCTCTAAAATTAACCCACAATACAAGTGAAGTCCTTGAAATCGGATTACAGATGTTTTAAGGCTGTAAAACTCACTGCATACTTAATCCACTTTTTTCAGACAGACATGAACATTTTCTCACTGTTCTCTCTTTAAACTCTCAAAGTTCAAACCAACACAGATAATTTAGTTCACTACTATAGGATGAAAACTAAGATCAAAGATGTATCTAAATATGGCAAACCAAACTACAGGAGACGAGGCATGAAGGGGATCGATTGACTATGGTCTACAGCCAATCAAAACACAGATCAGTGCGTTTAAAAAATAGTAATAATAATAATGATGATCAATAATGGTGTTGTAATTGAATCGTTGTCTCCGTCGTAATAGAGTCGTGAGGTGCCTAAAGATTCCCAGCAGTCTACTGGTCCGTTCTTGAGCTTCTGGACCTTAGAAATCACAAAGATAACAGACTGATGTCTTATTAAGCTCTCTGTATAAATGTAAAGCAGCAAGAAATATGAATGGTAAATGGCGTATACTTGTATAGCGCTTTCTACCCTCCTTCAAGGGCCCAAAGCGCTTCACAGTCACAGACCCATTCACACATTCTCATACACATTCACACACTGGTGGTGGCTCCACTGCTGAACACTGGCGCCAACATCCCACCAGAGGCAATTCAGGGTTATGAATTCTAAAAGGTTTGTTTGAAAGTGCAGTGAACTTTAAATGGACTTTTGTAATCATTGACATACTTCTTGGAAAGAGAAAACCTTTCTTCTTGAACATCTGCTTATATTAATCTGGACTCCCATAAATGATCCTGCAGACTCGTCAAAAATCAGCATCTGTTCCTCTGAAAATGAGAAGCTAAAGGACCTACTCAATGAAAAAACTACTTTTTTTTCGGTGTATTATAATGTCCATTTCTCACTATAAAGAACCCCAAAGCGCTACTGTGATCCGTTCACACATTTCTGAGTAATCCTCTAAAAACCCGCACTCTCAGCAGCAGCCCCTCCCATACCCACAAAAGTGAATGGGTCCTCACATTGTGACATCACAAAGTGAGAACAGCCCCTTCCAGGAAGAGTCTGCTCTACCAGCACCACCCCCAGGCTAACACAAACACACAGAGCTAGCAGTGATAAGAAAAAAAAATCATTTTATACACACTATGCTGTATATGTTCAACAGTAGCCTTGGTGTTAATTCCAAAAATGTAGCAGCCGTCCGGTGTTTAATGGAGATCTGCATTCCTTCCATCACAGACAGAATGGTGATGTCATGTGTTCATTTTGTGGTGAAATTCAGTCAAGAAAGGCAGACAACACCAGATGAACATTTCAGGATTTATTGAAATGATGAGAACATGATATTATGTACTGATTATTACTGGTTCTGAATGTTTCTGTTCTCTGTGAAACATCATCAGTCTCGGTATCGCTTTCAGGCAGATCATTTGATCATTTTCCTGGAGACACGCGTCGTGCACCTTTCCATCTTTCTTCAGACCAGTTCTTCTAATTCATTGTTCGCTTTCTTGCTCCTTGGCTTGCTCCTTTTTTGCAGCGTCTTCTTAATATCCCAATCAGATTGAGCAATTCTTTGATACGTTTAGGATCCATCCAAAAAATGTTGTACAGATTCTTCACTAGAATGTTCTTTGGCATATGCTATAGCACAAGTTTAAATAAGAAATGGAATGAGGGGGTCTTTAAAGGAGCCCGGTCACTATTGGAGACCGGCGTCAATAACAGAAGAGTCAAAATTGAAAACATATGATAAGTTCATCCGTCTCAGCAAAAGCTCAGATGTTGTTTGTTTTCGGGAGTGAAACAACCTGCCGCGGCTGACTCTAGGATGACATCATGAAATGGGTGGCATCTATAAGGAGCAAGAGGCGGAGCCTCATAGATCAAGTCGTCTTACTTCCGGGTAGGGCTGTAACGAGTATCCGGGTGCTCGGGTACTCGCAATTTCCTCCTGAAAATTCAAGTACGGATATTCGTGACGTCCAAGATCGCTGATTCGCGATCTTTATAAATGTAGTAAATTGTAGTAAAATGTCCTCAAAATATCTATTGGGGACGATGTATTTTTGCTCTGACATGCAGATTAATGTAGGATTTCAAGTTTAGGAACTAAAACAAAGCCGAAAAAGCTGCAGTACTGCCACCGGAAGTAAACACATCTTTGTGACGGTGAAGCTTCCGGTTTTCAAAGTAAAACTAGCGAGAGCTTTTTTCTGTTCAGAAACTGACGTTCCGCTCATAGACATAACTTCTGAAGAAATGAATTAGCTTTAAAGTCGGAGCTTTAGCTTCGGTGTTGACATTCTTTTGGTTATGAGAACTCTTCAACGTTTGACGCAATTAACGAAACTCCATCTTATTCTGAAGAAACAGCCTGGCGCTGCTGAAAGGCGGATGTAATCAACGTGAATCAGCTGATTCTGCTGCGAAAAAAATAACTTTTTTTTCATACGTGTTCTCCACCAATATGTGATGCTTAGAACGTAAAATATTGAAGAACTTTGAGGATAGAAAACTGTGGAGAACATTTTCAGATTTTGCTGTTAAATGATCCAAAACAGCAGCGATTTTATCCTTTATGTTGTTTTACTGCTGAACCAGAAGATTGATTGTTGAGCTTGATTCGTGAATCGGATCGGATCGCCACCTAAGCAATGATCCACAGCCCTACTTCCGGGTAGGAACAAAAGCCTGTGAAATACTAATATTTCATAACTGATTTGTTATGTAGTGTTCCAAAGGTAATATGTTATGAGGACACACAGTAGTTTGCTTTGAAAGGCTTAAAATACCATGGCATAAGTGCTTTAAATTCCTATTTTTTTTCACCTGTTTTTTATAATAATGAAAATTTAAGCCTCCTGCCTTGTTAAAGAAACTCTTTACACAAATAAACATTTGTGAGTTAATATTTAACAGCTTCCTTAGATACTTAACCTCAATAACATGATGAAATATTCAACTCATACATATATTATGCTCTAGAAATAACAGGGAAAGGGTTGAGAAAGTGGAGGATGAATAGAAGTGATCAGGCAGTGCTTTCTTTTTGTGTACAGTAGTGCCGGTGTAAACCACAGCAGAGGTGTTTCCGCCTTCGCTGAGGGAATCCTGCATCCCATGTTTCTGTCTCTCCCTCTTCCGAGCCGCTGCATTCCTTCCATTCTTCCCATGTTCCCTTGTGACTAGAGGCTATTGCAGTTCACGAGGCCAAGCAAAGGTCTGAAGAAGTCATCGTTGTTAAGCCGTCAGGCTTGTCTCTCTCACTCCTGTCCTTTCTGTTGAGCTTCTTAGAGTGGCATCTTTAATCTGAAAGTTAACCTTGTTTGGGGTTTTAAAAATGTTTACTCAGCAAAGTCAACTTTTGAAGTGTTAGCTAATTTGCAAAACCTAAAAAATGAAATAAGGTGAGATATTTGACAAACATGCTTTGACTTGTTTCTTCACATCAGAATTGTTCAGCTTTAATACACTCTTCACTAGTGCAGCTGTAAAACACATGTGACCTCACTGTTCAGTTCTGCTCTGTCGGAGTGTCATTGTTTTCACCTCTAGCTTTGCCTTTTATGGAAGTGGATTCTGTTTCAGACAGGACTTTGACAGCTTTGTTTGTGGAACAGGTTCAAAGAACAGGCTTCATTCCCTGAGAAAAATGTTCTTTTTGAAAAATAAAAAATTTTATAGAAAATAGGATGTTTTTCTTGTTGGAAGTAGAAACAAAATCTGCTGATGGAACTGGTAGTTTGTCTTGGTATGGTGTTTTAAAATAAGAAGTGATGGCCTGTCATTTGAAGATGAAGTAAAATCTTGAAATTTTCCATTACTATGCTTAGGTATATTGCTCTGGTAATTGGAGATGTTATCTACTAAAATAAGTGTGTGTAACTCATCAGAGTTTTTTCACCTTTAAAGCAGGTAATTTATACACTTTTCTCCCCAATAGTATCCTAGTTTATTTTGAACTTCTAAATTTTAAAATAAAAAAAAATATTTTTTTTATTATGAGTCAAATTAAAATTTCCAGTTTCTCTAAATCAAGTCTGTATGTAAAAACGAGACGACTTGCATTCACAAACAAAAGTTCTGCCTAAAAATATTTAATACAGTTTAAATAAAAATCTTGTTTCTAGAGACATTCACCGTCAGTCAAATAGATCCATGAACGTCTTTGTTTTCCTGGTCTGAGCTGAAATCTGGATCAGAGCTGTACGGCTGGATAGAAATGAAATTACTCGTCATTTTTGTGTCACCGCTAATGTTTGGGGGTGTGAGAGGCTGTAAGCTAGTAGGAGAAGATGTAAACAGAGAGGTCTCGGTTGTGGGGAGGGGAAAGGGGGGGCAGGGTTGATCTGCACCAACAGAAGCAAATTTCTAATGAACTTCTTTTGTTCTGCAGAAAGTAGTTTTGATTTAGACTTAAGACTGCATCATCATCATCATTAAAAGACCACCGGGAACGCTT
This sequence comes from Oryzias melastigma, assembly GCF_002922805.2. Taxonomy (NCBI): domain Eukaryota; kingdom Metazoa; phylum Chordata; class Actinopteri; order Beloniformes; family Adrianichthyidae; genus Oryzias; species Oryzias melastigma. Next base: position 124,331 of record NW_023416893.1, on the reverse strand, counting down.
TGAAAACAGATCAAAGGAGGGTTGGAGTGGGACTTTAAAACAATTGGTTACACCGTACCATACTCCTGAATCGTCACTACCCTACTACCATTTGTTACAAGATATTTCAACTAGAAAGCAGACATAACGACTTTGAGCGATGCTGTGTCTTAATGCATTTTACTTCATTCATGTCCTCAACACTCATAAAGCTAGCTCTTCATCAGTGTTTTTCTCATGGAGTTGCATGTCTGTGTAGACATTCCTTACACTTTGGACAACATAAGAACATGGTGCATCTCTCCCAGCAAGATTTCATTTAGCTGGGATGAAGAGGCAGTGAAGTTAATCCAGGATAAGACGGACTAATTGCTCAAGGCTCTGAATAATGAATCTTTTTAATTACATCTTTGCAAGTCATTTTACTTATGTCATAATGATTTAATGACCCATAGGCCTTTAAACAGGCTTAACATTTTCACCGACTAGCATCACAAATTACGCTGAGCACTTTTAGTTGCGCTCTTCTGTATTACCAGAGTGAATAATCTGTGATTTCAGCTCCTGTTGTCATCATGAACTCTTGTTTCAGAGCAGAAATGTTCCTGTCACAAGAGGGAGCAGATGCTGCAAACATTTCTGAATAAAAGTGCTAATCTGTTCAGGAGCGTTAACAGGGAGATTAAGAAGAATAAAAGTGTTGGAAGCAAACAAATGTTGGATTTCAGAGTTTCAGGAGGATGTTGTCGTCCAGTCTTCCAGATGATTTGTGTGTTAATACCTCAGTGTGTGGTTCTCTGTGTTCTCCGTGTGTTTTTGTGCTGATGTCTTTGGACACTCTTGTTGTTTCCCTTTGGTACAGCAAAAGAATCACAGTGGATGTTTTCTCCGTCAATCTCTTTAGTCTGTTTTTCTGTTCTGCTTTTGTATTTGAAATCTGCTCTGCTTTTCAGTAATGTGCTTTCCCTCCTATAATTATGACTGTGACATCATCAGCTATCCAGATCTAACTGTGAGGCTGATAATCAGGATGGAAGAGGTTTCCTCCTTTTTCTGCTTTCAAGAAAGGGCTCTAAAAGCTGGAATCATACCAGGTCTGTCACGTCAGGATCCATCATCAGAACTGCGGATTATTACTGTAAGCCTCAATTCTGGGACAGTGTTTACAAATGTCTTGGCAGAAAAGTGCATCCATGCCAGCACATCCCGTCACTGCAGCAGCACATGACCAGTCCAAACATGTTTTCATGCCCCGCATCACAATAACAAGCACCCACAAATGGAAGATCTCTGCTTGCAAAGAAGATTAAAGGTGACTGCTGTGAATACATCATAGATCTTTTTCTGTTCTGAATCGGGGGTGTGTGCATCAGTCAAACGGAAGGTCGTTCTTCGAGCGTTACGAGCCAAGCCCCACAAACATCTGTGGAATGCAGCAGCTCCTCAGCACTTTCCCATTCTCCCACTGCTCTGCGGCCCATAATAGATTTTTGATTAGCCTCAGATCAAGTTTCACATTTTCTTTTGAAATCTGGTGTTTGAGGAGCAGACTTTTGCAGGCGTTGGCCCTCCTTCACAGTGAAGCTCTGTCCTCAGTCGTTCATGCTTTCAGAAAACTGTTAGCTTTGTTTTCCAGTGACAAAGATAAAAACTCTGCAACAGCACTTTGAAGTTTCTGTTCAAGCTCTCTTTACTTCAAAGCTAACGCAGAAAAAGCAGACACGTCTTTCTGGAATACAGTGTGTCTAATAAATATCTACACAAAGTAGCTGCAATGCTCCAGGAGTGACTTCTAAAAACTGCAGATGGAATCGTCTATGAGAAATATTGAACATGAAAGTAAGACTATAATCCTGGAAAAGAAAATGTCAACTCACAATAAATGATCAGAATTCATGATATGAATAAATGAATGTTGATGTTTTCCCTCCAGGCCTGTATGGCAGCTGCTTTTGTTACAGTTTCCTGGAACAACAAGCCACAAATTTCTCTGCTGGCAAGCTTTCATGCAGATACCACAGACGATATGGAGATGGTGTCACTGGCTTATTCATCGTTTCATTGTCGCTTTATCTCCAAATTAGAGGTTTACTCAGTTTGTTATAAACTTATTTTTGAAAGAAAACATTGCGTTTGGCAGGATTATTGCTTATGGGTGATGGTTGATTCGTATCATCTGAGTTAGAACCAGCTCAGTAAGTACTAAACCAACTGATGCAGGAAAAGTTCAGAAATTTTAAAATATGTCTAAGTTAGGCTAAAGGTAGACTTAAAGACCCTCTCCAATACATTTTTTTGTGTGTGTTTTTAGCATGATCTTGTGGCATTTTTCTTAACGTAGGTGTGCCCTGAATCACAGATGTTTACACTTCAATGTAAGTTATAACTTTGTTTTAGCACAACCTTTTTAAAGTTGTAAAACTACAATCGCTAACGTAGCTGACCGCCGACTACTGATGATGTCCTCGAGTGTCCTCGAGTGTCCTCGAGTGATAGTCTGAAGAGAATGTTTTTTTTCTGTAACTCCATTTGGAGGGCTAAATGTCGGGGTAGGGAGAAGCCGTAGGGAAGGAATTCAGATTGGGCCTTAGAGGGGAATTTCTGATGAACCGCTCTGCAGAAACTGTCTTAGAAAACGACAGGTTTTTGGATCTTTGCTAAAACTGCATCATCATCGTTAAAAGAACTCTGGGAAGATTTTATCAGAAGATGATTGGAGTATGTCTTTAAAAATGAAAGTTTTTTTCACTTGAAGAAAAAAAACTTGCTGTATTAAATCTACCTTCTATACAGATAAAGCTGTAAAGTTCTGATTTATTCTTATTATCTTCTACGGTTATGTTTTCCGCTCCTGTTAACAGGTGTCATGAACCAGAGCTCGTCAGCCACCATCCACCTCCTCTGTTTGTTATGCTCCTCCCCTCCCTGCTGCATAGGCTGTCACTCTTTTCTGCTGCTTTTCCTTCACCTGATGAAGGAGCCCACCTGCCCAGCTTTGTGTCCTCGCTGGATCGGCTTATCGTCTCCTCGTTGAGCTGCTGTTTTGCAACTTAGAAAGAGTGTGGAGCTTCTGTGGGCAGTGCCAGTGACTCAAAATATTCTCTCTTAATGTGACAGTCATAAGATGCACATTAAACTTTAAGTTAAATAATAGTGATCTGGTGAATGAGAATAAGACTTTTCAACTTTCTTCATTTTCCTGTGGTCCATTTTGGTCCTCCAAATGTGCAAGAGTGTCCTGTCCTTGAAGAGGGTTTCATGTGTCGACCTGTTCATGCATTGTCTGGCTTTTATTTTAAATGTGAGTCTGTGGGGGCTGTATTTGTATCCGGCACAGTGTTTGAGGTTTTGATGTGCAGGCAGCGCATTGCTGCAGGGAAGATGGCATTCTCAAATCCCAGAGAACTTGAGTCTTGAGGCAGGTTTAACACAGTGCAGCAGACACAATGTGCTGCGAGTAGGGGGCTTCAGGGAGTTCCCGGAAACCCTTAGGCAGAGAGGGAAGTTTGGAGATGAAACTAATGAATCATGATTTTAATTTGACCTGAAGGCAGAAGAGAATATTTGTATATTTGGAGGAACAATACTTATAGAGATGAAAAATTGTGATTTTAATAAACTTAAACAGGTTATATATTTTTTTTTGTAATGCACTGCTGGCACAGAGGAAATCAGGGTTTGCTTCCCAGGAAGAGCTTCATCTAGTGTGGGTCTTTGGGTAAGGCCCTTCATCTACTTGTGATTCATTAAGTGATATGTTATGTATGTATTATGACCTGATTGCTTGAAATAAACCATTTCATTCGTTCGTTCATTCGTTCATTCATTCATTCATTCATTCATTCATTCATTCATTCACTCACTGTCTAACTGTGTGACCACATGGGGGTCCAAGTCTGGGTCTCCATGTGCTGGTCCCAGCCTGGATAAAACAGGGTTGAGTCAGGAAGGGCATGCGGTGTAAAACTCTCTGCCAAACCACCTGTGCGAGTCAGTGAAAGCTGATTGGCTGTGGCGACCCCTGAGGGGATGTGCTGGACACAGGATTCTTCCTGAACTTTGGGATTTTAAGATGAGCCACATTTTTTAAAAAAGTTTGTTATCCATCTCTCCCTCTAAGGAAGACATTTATATCTTCAGTTTTGGTCGTTAGACCAAATGTTGGTTATTACCTATGGCTGACCTCCTCTCAGCTTTTGCACACAGGCTGCCACCTTGCTTGACAGCTGTTGTTTACCAGTAGACGTTCCCCACATGCTCCAGTGTGTGAGCGTGTTTGCAGCAGCAGCAGTGTGGATGTTTGTGAAAGACTGGAATTGGCACAGTGCAATGTATTTGTGTGGAAGCCCAGCGTGCAGGCGTGCCCAGAGACAGACTGACCAATTCAAAGGGGCTGTGCTGTACTTTGTCACAGCGTAAGCTTTGGTAAATCCTGTTCCTTTTGTGCGCCAGTGTCAGGGAGTGTGGCTGTTTCCAGCTAATGTGTCACGCGCTGTTGTTGACACCGCCGCTGCGCTTTCTCAGCTGGGAGCTGTTGGAGCACCTGTTGACATTAAACTGAACCTTCAAACTTCATAAATAGTTTAAAATGTAAAATCTACAATGAGGAATATCAACATAAGAAACTAACATTGTTTGTGTTTCAGTAATTGGTTTGGTAGATTTGTCTGACAACTTTTACATGCAAATGTGGCGTAACTGATGATAATCTTGGATTCACAACGTTTGTTGCAAAATTCCAGTGTGCTTGCTAAATGTGTCCTGGCAACACAAATACATTTAAGATAATAGAGTCCCATTTTCAAAATATGTAATAGACTGCAGTAGGGGTGCAGCTGTTCGGCACACGCGTGTGCCGCGACCCCCGCCCCAACCCCCGTGCACACACACACCTCATGCTCACATAATTTAAATCAGTTGTCCGTTCACATCAAATGGAATTCGCGTCAAATTCATGTAAATCCTCTTTGTTTTAACAAGCCCTAAAGTAACTGCTTCACTTTTATTTTAAAGTATCTTCACCTGAAGCTCCTGCTGCGTGTGGGAGGAGCTTCTGTCAAAATCTTTTCTCGTGGTAGGGGCTTTACTATGAAAATTCTACCTTTTGAGGTTTTAAATACATTTTACTGTTCATTCCTCTCTATAAAGAACCCCAAAGCTGCATTTTAATCAGTTCATGCATTTAAGAGTAATCCTCTAAAACCTACACTGTCTGCAGCAGCCCCTCCCATATCCACAAAAATGAACGGGTCGTGTCATACTGACCTCAGCACAATGTGAACCGCCCCCCTCCAGGAAGAGTCTGCTCTGATAGCTCCGCCCCCAGTCTAACACCAACACTCAGTTTCTCCACTGAGCTAGTGGTGATCAGCAAAAAACTTTCATTTTAGAAGCAGAATACCGTAAATCTTCCACTTGTGTCCTGTCTTCAATAAGTTCCAGCTCAAACAGATGTTTGTTACTTTAGACGCGGGGCTCCTTTCAGGCCACCCCCCCTATTTGCTAAAGTAAAAACAAAATAAATACAAATATTTTACAAAGACCATTTATGAATTTGATATATATATATATATATATATTTATGGTAGATTGGTCAGAGTTGCATTTAAAGTTGTGATGAAAATTTTATTCTGTTACTGATTTACCAAATAACTTTTTGATAATGAAATATCAAATGCCATTTTCTTTATCATTTTAATTATGTCACAGAATGAACAGTGTTGAAGAAGAAGATGAAAAAGCCATTAGGAGAATTGTTTTTTCATTTTATTTAACAGACAAGTAATACAGGTACATTTTGAAAATGAAAAGGGATTTCTTTTTATCCGTTTTAATTTTAAAATGGGATATTTCTAATTGAATTTTGTTACAAATTTTCCGGAGAACTTTTTGAAAATGAAATTTTAACTGCCATTTTCTGTATCATTTTAATTATGTCACAGAATGAGCAGTGTTGAACAAGAAAATGAAAAACCCATTTGGAGAATTGCTTTTTCATTTTATTTAAGAGACAAGTAATGCAGGTACATTGGGAATTTCCAGAACTGACTTTCATTTTAAATATTGAGTCACAAACGCTTCCATACTCTGCGGAAACTATGTCCTTCAAAACAACACATTTTTAGATGTTAGCCACAAAACAGCATCATCATAATTAAAAGACCACACAGAACACTTTGAAAGTAGATCAAATTATGATTGCAGTGGGACTTTTAGGGGTTAAGGAGTAGACAGGAGATTTGACACAGCTATAGATTTGGACACCCCGCTCTATATACTGCACTCAAAAGGAAGTATTGAATGAATTTGGACACAACCTAAAACTTTTACCTAACTGTTACCAAACTCACCCACAACTCCTTTTTTTTATCTTCATCATTTCTTTGTGCCTTAGGACGTTGTTCATTGTCTTTCACTATTTAGTAACCTGTTGTGTAAACTTGTTAATCCTTCCACCCCATCTTTAATGACCTCCTGGCGGGCAAAATCATTGACTGTAAAAATACTGGACTTCTCGAGCTATGAGGTCCCCCATTGGAAATGCATTACCTCCACTCCTCCTGAAAGTAGGCCGCCGCTTTCACCGTCACTTCCTGAAACGGCTATCGCCATTTTGCAGATGTCTGCAACTCATCTTCAGCGATTGGTCTGAGTCTCTGTGAGTCATAGCTGAGTCATGAATCTATAGGAAGTACTGTCGCCAATCTGGAGTGAGTTTATTGTGAGTGTCTGCCTCTTTCCACGCCTCTACCACGAGACCGCGGATGTAAACAGCTTCTACTTTTAATAACGCCGGAGAATTGTAAAAGTCATTGTTGAAGTCTTTGAGGGAGAACCATTCCAACATTTGATTCTGTCAGCGGTCCTTTGGGATTTACTTACATTTATTCCTTTTTGTCGAGATAAAAGGAGCATTTGGGTGACGCCGCTGAAGAGCGCCCCCCCCTTGCGCACGTCGCAGCAGCTTGTCTTTTCACATCCGCTGCCACGTTACAATCTGATCAGATGCACGTAAGAAGCGCGTTCAGCGGTATTTAAAATAAATAACCATCCTAACAAGTGAACAGCTGGATCATTTTTCTGTTTGAAAATACGACCAGGTTCTTTCAAGTCTGTCTCGCGCTCCTCAGACGGCTGCGTCTAATTCAGGCTGAAGCTGGAAAAGTGCGGCGAAGATGAAACTTTGGTTGGTGATTTTATGGAGGAGCTGTACCATTCCGTATGATACGCAACTTATAATTTATAAGCTACAATCAAAACAGTGAAAAAAAGAAAAACGAACGTTAAACAAAGAAAAAGGTCCAAAGCACATAACCTCAGAGTGAAATCTATTTCTACAGAGTAAATCCTCATCTAAAAATGTCGACAGCATGCTCCTCTTGTTGTTTTAAACTGCTGCATCGGTACATTCCATTGAGGAAAACAACAGTAGGACAATGATTGGTACATTGTTGAATTGTAAAGTAGGTGTTAAAAGGTCTTCACGGACCCATTGATGAAGTCTGCTCCCATTGGCTACCCGTTATCTGTCAATCAAACCCCCCAGACGTTCAATGTCAGACCCACAAACGATTATTGAGCCATCTGATTGGTCAATTTATAACTCTAATAACTTGTAATAATGGAAAAAAATCTTAAAAAAAATTAGGATTAGAAAAAAGAAGTTAAGCAGAAAGCAGCAGAAGAAGAATGATTATTCTGACATATAAAATGACTGAGAAATAACTGTCTGTTTCTCAATGTAAGTCAATGGGACTTTGGCCTTTTTGGAACCCAGTGGTACTTCCTATATGGAACACGGAAGTAGGGGGGTTTGCTCAGTCCAGTTCTTATATACAGTCAATGGGTAAAATGTCCTCAGGAGTAGAAGGGGGTATTCAACCCCCACCCCTCTAGCATACTATAAAGTAGTGTAATTTACTACTCAGCCACCTGTGCGTCACCACACACCTTTCAGACAAAGTGCCTCCACTATTGTGCCAGCATGTGGCTGAAGTCCCCAGCAGTCCTTCCAGCGCCTCACCTGGCTGAGCTCCATTGTGTCCTTACGTTAGTCCCACTCTGCCTTTCTGCAGTTGATCGCTGGTGATTATGGTCTACTGACTGCAAGGACCATATTATTTTTGCTTAGGGTGACAAAAACTCAAAAAGGTGCAAAAAGCCCTAAAAAGACTTCACAATAAAGGCCTAACCTAACACAAACACAACTGGTGTGTAGTACAAAAAAAAGCACACAAAGCCAGCTTATCCTGACCACAAAAACTTCTATATTGTTTCTGCTTTGTTTCTTCTTCTTCTTCTTTCTTTCTGGCAGTTTGAGCGAAAATTTCACCCTCGCCACATACTAGAAAAGTCCTGAAAATTTCCACATGCGTAGGGAAAATTAAAAATGAATTTTTGGCATGTTGAGCGTCACCCCCCCAACACAATGACATCACGGCGAGCGTTTCCATAAAAAAAAAAAATGAATGGGCCGAAAATTCATTATGGGGCCAAAAAAATATTTCACAATAGACAAACGAAAGCCAATGACATATGTCCGGAATAAGCCCGGGTACATTTGAAATTATTATGGGATGGCCACACGACCTACGGCTTGGCGGCCATCTTGTGGCGAAATCTGAGAAATGGCAATTTTCACGGTTTTCAACAATATGGAAAAACAACACCTTTTTTATCCGATTTTCACGAAACGTCAGAATCATGTCTATAGCTAGAATCTACAACGACCCTAGCAGTTTCATTGACCTTTGACCTTGGGAAGATGCCGCCATCTTGAAATGCTAAAAGAAAGCACTTTTACTGCAAGCTACAAAAAGAAATATCTCCTAGGGGGTTTTATCAATTGTTATGTCACATCATCGGCCATAAATGTTAACCTACTGTGAGAAAAATGTTGCAATTAGAAGTTGTAGAATTTGAATGGCGTGCGCGTGGTGAGGTCGCAACCAACACGGTTTTAGCTAGCTCGCACATATTTTATCAGATTTGCGTAAAAACGGTATTCGCGCGTCCGGGAGCTCAAACTGAACGAAATGATATAACTTTGGAAACCGCAATGCTGGAATCTGGATCTAAACTGTACACCTGGATTGCTCCGATATTACTCACCATCTTTGTCGTACTGTAATGTTAGTTTGGAGTGTGAGAGGCTGTAAGCTAGCGGCAGAGTGAATAAACAAAGATTTCATGAGATATCAATATTAGTGGGGCAGATATGTGAAAAACATGTTCACTTCTGGCAGAAAGCATGAAACTTTGGATATAGGGGTTTTAAGGTATGCTGATTCCAATAAAACCGGAAGCCACGCTCTCAAACGAAGGGTTCCACCCGAAATCCAAGATGGCGTCCAAGATGGCTGCCATTTCAGACAGGTGACATATCTTTTTTACTGTTGGGCGTAGCCTATCATGTAATACATCTTTTGTAGGAAATCATACTCAAGGAATCCATTTCTAACCTTATTTTGATGATTAGAAGTCACATAAATGATTTAAAAGAAAAAAAACAACAATACATACATTTTTTACGATAATATACAGCTGGCAATATTTCCGGCACAGACTTAAGATAAATTATAGGTTTAATAAAAAGAAATTACATGAAAATCTAATGTGCCTAAATGATCAAGTATATATATAAAGTCCACTAAAATGTACAAGAGAAATACTTATTTTGTAAAGATTTATCATAGATTTACATTTTATATAGTTAATAAACAACAACCACTCTTATGATCCCATGCAGACGACACAATGCACCTGTCAAAATCTAGATATAAAAGAACATGAATTTGGAGTACATTGTGTTTTCGGAAAACATTAAAATGTTTAATAAGGAAAAATCTATGGCAGCACACACTTTTGATTTTAGAACTATTTTTATAACATTGTTAAATTAACAATAAAAATGATGTATGACATGATATATAAGTTTTAATCATTCAATAGATTAACAAAATGTGAATAAAGTTTGTCTTTACTGGTAAGAATAGTGTACATTAACATGTTCAATTCTGAAATGATTCATTATGTGTTAAATTACTGAATTTCTGAATCGATGGAATGTATGAATGAAACAGCCTGTGTGAAAATACTCCATAATCTATAGTCATTGTAGTATAAACCGAATATTTAAAACATTTATTGTGTGTCATAATATGTTAAATTCCCTACTCCCCAAAATTCCCTTGTTCCCTAAAAGAAAAAGTGATATAGATTCCCTTGTTCCCTGAAAGAAAAGGTGGTAGAAATTCCCTTGTTCCCTAAGAAAAGGGAGTTGAAAGTTTTAAGTTTTGTTAGCACATGATATGTATGATTTAAGCCAAATTGCTGCATTGTCATATGTACAAATCATACAATTATTTGTATATTTTTTTTCAATCAAAGATATTTCAATATCTTCAATGATTCAGAAGTTGGTATATGTTACCAAATAAGTGTTCGAGATGTAACATGATATGTAGGAGTACTTAAGTGTATTGTCCTATCTGCCAAAACCAAAATTTGTGAATTTTCCACAAAAATCCGAATTAACTTGCTAAATAAGCTTCTAATAATAATAATAGTTTAAGAAATAGATTCTTTGTGTCTGATGTAGTATAATAAGTGGTATTGCATGATGTGCTAGCCCCAACTGTTTAAAAGATATGTCTCATTTTGAGCAGAACCGTTGGTTTGGGAGCGTGGCTTCCGGTTTTATTGGAATCGGCTTACCTTAAAACCCTTATATAGAAAGTTTCGTGCTTTCTGCCAGAAGTGAACAACTCCCTTACTTTTTGTCACATATCCGCCCCACTATATGGGGTTACTTCACACCAACAGTCCCGTCCACAACTCAGAAGTGATTGTCTAATGAACTCCTGCCGCTCTGCAGAAACTATGTCCTAGAAAACGTGTCGTTTTCTAGGTTTTTAGATTTTGGCTAAAAACAGCAGAATCATAATGAAATGCCACTTTAAAGCGATTTTAAAAATAGATCAAACATAGTTGAAGTAGGACTTTAAAATGCTTCACAGAGCTGAAAAGAGAAAAACTTTTTAACATTTTGTGATCAGTACAGACCCATTCATCGTGATTTTTGAAATTTACTTTTGTTTTTTGAAATATTTCCTTTTTCATTCATTAGAATCGTTTTGGTTTGTGGAGTTTAGCTTTGATTCTAAAACTGGATGTTTTTTTATTATTTGTTTTGCTTTTTTAATTGTCATTGAGATCTTTATCATGTTTTGCGCTGATGAATTTGTTTCTGTGATCTAACCTTCAGGGTCACTGTAGTTAACCCTAAAAGACCAATAATGTTGCAGTGAATAACTGGCTTTTTGGCTTGCCATAATTCTTCTACACTTCACACAATCACTGGGAATCAGCTGATTCTGAAGGGGAAAAAAAGTGCCTGAGCTGTCGGTCTTGGCAGGTCAGCTGAGTTCCTTTAAAAGGACCAAACATTGTTTTCCTAGCACTAACAGGAATGCTTTAAATTCCTAACAAATGCTTAAACAGCTCCAAGTAAAACAAAACAAAAAATGTCTACGGTATTTTTTTCTTGAATCTTAGAAAGTTTTCAGTTAATTGAAAAGTTGAATTTTATTCTTGTAAAAAAAATCTTTGTGTAGAAATCACATCAGACAAAACAGCAAAAAACAAACCAGTCTGTTTTAGAACATATGCTCTGCTAAAAAAACGCTGTAAGAAAGATGAAGTTGTAAAAGTCGAGCGGGAATGGACCTAAACACAGAAAAAGGAGTTTTACCAGTCCGCCCGCAAATAAATCTGCGTGCTTATAGATCAAATATTACTACATTTTAGCTAACAATGTGCAACGGTCAAGCAAAATAGAGTGTACTTTATCTTTAAAAAAATAGCTAGAAGAGCTTTAAGGAACATTTACACCACAATTAAAATAGAAAAAGTAAAAGAGAGATCTGATTTTCGAGCCATCTGTAAATTTGGTGAGGACTAGAGTTACTATAAGGCTTTCAAACCAACCTGCTCTTCTTCACCGTCTGCACTGCTCTCCTTCACATCCTTTTCTGTAATCTCCTGCGTTGTAGGTTCGTCAGAGCACCATAAACTGACATGAAAGACTGATATTTGCTTAACCAAATCTGCCGACAAAGCAACCATCTTTGGTCCACTTCCATTTCTCTTCCTCCACTCTTGTTTTGGTCATTTGTTACTTGTGTCCTGCATTTTCTGCATTGGTGTGTCTGTTGGAGGAGAGTCAAAAGCTGCAGACAACGCACTTTGCATCTTGCCCTGCTCCTCTCTGTAGTTTCTGTGTGCTGTTGAGGTCAGACTGGCACAGGCACAATTTGTACAGACAGGAGCTGCAATGTGTCTGTGTGAGGCGGTGTAGGTGCTGTTCTCCAGCTGCTGCTGCAGCAGGGTGAGTCCGGGCTGGAGCCTTTGTTTGAGCACCACACAGTAAGCAGAATGAAGCTCCCTCACACAACACTTGTAAGCGTTGCTTTGGTGACTGCTTGCATCCTGATCTCAGCATTTGACCACAAGCAGATTTTAAAATCCCCGTGGATCTGTGTCATGTACGGCAAAGACTGCATTTGAATACAAAACTTTATTGGCATCCACAGGGATTTCTCAATGAAATATCAGGTTAACAGAAAAATCCAGCACTTTTAAAGAAGTCGCCTGTTTAAAACATGAAATCGTCTTATGATCTATTGTCTTTATGAAGAAATATTCAGTCCTGTCCTGATGAAAGTAAAATTCTGCATACCCCTCTAGGCTCTGTGTTCTCTTTCTTTATTCTGTGCATATTACATTTTTGCTATGCCAAATAACTCCATCTTCTTGTCCGCAGTGAGCATCTTTCCTGCGCCTTCACTTTCTTCTTGCATGGGGAAAGCAACGTGTGCACCAGTGTGGAGATCAACCAGCATCAGCCCATCTACCATCTCACAGAGGAGCACCTCACACTGGCCCAGCAGGCGTCCAGTCCGTTTCAAGGTGAGTTCCTGCCTATGCCACCAGAGCTCTGTCACCGTCTGATGATGCTGGACTCCAGCAGCCTGAAGCCTTCATGGTTCCTGTTGTATATCTGCTCATGTATGTGAAGTCTGAGGAGTGAAGAGGTTTTAATGTAAAACATTCTGTTAGCCCTCATGTGGAGTTTTAGATGCTTCTTATGTTAGACTTCATTATTGTTAAATTTGTTCTTGGAGTTTTAAATACGAACATTGCAAAAATAAAAAAAAGCAGAATTGTGACAGAGTAAATTACAAATTACTGGAAAATCCTGTAAGTTGTATTTTATTACATGATTTCTGCATCATATCAATCTCACAGACAGTCTTTACTTTGATACTCAAAAATAGATTATAACTCTAAAGACGGGACCTAATATTTCCAAGGTTATTAGGTCCCACCTTCCATTCTATAATTTAAAGCAAACAACCACTAGAGGTTGACTGCAAAAAAGCCATTTTCTCTTCCGTCCTGTCGCAAAAAAACAAATTTCAGACCATAAATAAATATTTGGTTACATCTTTGTAGATTTTTTTTTTTTTTGCATGTAGCCTATTCATGACAACTGTAAATGTGTAATCATCATGAATAATTAAAGTTCCATTTGTGTAGGTAATTTTACCAAAAACTGAACCCCATAAAGCTCAAGAGCTTATTAATGTGTATTTTCAGAACATTGTTGAGTCGGCCGCTCCCGGCTGCAGTCTGTGTGCTCATGCCACTTCAGACCTTCCTTTTAGTGGTTTAGAATCCAATCCATTTATTTTAAGCTGAAGCTCCGATGTTAAAGCTAATGTCAGTGAGCAGAACTTCAGTCTCTATTTTTGAGCAGGAAAAAAAAATCTTGCTAGTTTTATTTTGAAAACAGGAAGCTTCACTGACACTTTATTCTGAAGATGTGTTTACTTCCGGTGACAGTAATGCCGCTCATTCGGCTTTGTTTTAGTTTATAAATTAAAATCCAACATTATTCTGTATTTCAGAGAAATGAATATTTTACTACTTGATAATTTACTATACTCTACTACAGGGGTAGGGAACCCTGGTCCTCCAGAGCCACCTTCCTGCATGTTTGCCAACATACCCTGCTCTGGTATGTTCTTATTGGCTGAGTCCCTACTCATGACAGATTACCTGGTTCAGGTGTGTCCAGCCAATAAGAACATGCCAGGAAGGTGGCTCTCGAGGACCAGATGCAACCAAGTCACAGACGTTCCCTCTTTTGCTGAAAGTGTTTCTTCTTGGTCTGCCTACATCAGTGCTTCTGTCTGTTTCAACTCCAGGGAAACAACTTCAAGCTGTTCCTCATCCATCGTTCTGCTCTTGTGTTAATTAACGTAAAGCCTGTTGTAAAACCCGCGTGAATGTGAATCAAAGAACGTAAAGCAGCTTTACGTCACAAAACCACAAGACAGAGTTTCTTTGAAAAGAATCTCTTTTTAATTTGTCTTTATTTTCACTTATTTACATTTTTTGTGTACACAATGACGAGGTAACTCGCATACAATTGTCCCAGGTTGTCTGATGAAATATTTCAAATAAAAAATAATCAAATTAGATTAGAAAAAAAAGAAGAGGAATGGTACGATAGACACTTCTCTATCACCCACGCGACATGTATCGTGATGTCTCCCAGCACTACCTTGCCCCATCACAACAGTCTTCATGGTTATATATATCATTATGAATCCATGTCGTGGATGTTTTGGTGTCATTCTGGAAGAAGACTTCCTCTGCCTCTGTAGTGTTGGCAGGTGTGGATTCTCTACCTGGCTAACCAAGCCATGGTAATAAAAACACGCTGACCTCTGGTCCTTTTACCCATCTCCTCTCCTGCCCCCTCACCTCCACCAATCTGGGTTTGCTGTGCGGCAGAGTGCTCCAGGATGTGACCTCATAAAAGGGCGCCGAGTGAATGTAATGAACTCTCAGCCCATTCCTCTGATCTGAGCACATTTGACATGTCTTCAGGGAGCCAGAGATGGACTGGCTGCCAGAGAGAGGGGCAGGGGGGGGTGGATGGAGAGGATGTTATAGCTGTGCTGGGTTTGAGCTCTCCTCCAGAACTCGCCTCAGGATCTGTTTTTGCTGCAACCAATCCTCAAATATTTGAATTTTGATTTACTGGGCAGTTGATAAAATGACCTGAAGTTTAGCTGCTAAACTTTAAATATATTAATACATAAGTAATAAGCAGTAAGCTCTATAAAAAATGTCATTAATAAATGAATAACTTTTTTCTATATTTTTTATTGAACAATATAATCTTCTCTGATGAAATCAAACTGCTTTTTTTATTTTGAAAAACACAGACAGACACACATTTGTCAGTCATCAAAACAGAATGCCACCTGTCTTGTTTTTTTTTTGACAAATATGATTTTTAGGAGACCAAACTTTGCCTGAGAGCTCTGTAGCGCTCCTTCAACTCTTCTGCCACTTATCTTTTTCTCCCACCTGTCGGCCCGTCTATGAAACAGCCCCGAGTGTTGGAACTGTACCTCTGAAGTCGCTTTCAAAATGTTCTCACCTTCTCAGTCTACGCTATTGTCCTTAAGATTTCATTCCAGGTAACGGCTGGGCATCGTTGTGCTGACATGAAGTTCAGCTGAAAGCTGCAGAATTCTGAAGGACTTGATCTGTCAGGAACGCTCCAACCCAGAGCAGCTGGTGGAGCTGTTTATGGCGAAACCAAAGAAATAACAGAGAAATAGTAACTATAGCTTCATGGCATCAAGGCAAAGAAATGTCCCTTCCCCTTAGGAAAAATATGCAAAAAAAAGCTTAAAGAAATCAGACTTGTTTTCATGTTGTCAGAGTAGGACTATTTATTTGAATAAATATATACAACTTTTCTTTGGTGCGAGTGCTCCACAAAAGCTCTGAGGTGTCTGAACTGGTCCAGCCATTATGGTTTCCTGGTAATTCCTGTGGGAAACGGTGTAATATCAAGGAGTTGGGATTCATAATATTGTTCCCTGTAAATCCCTTAATCCTGTATGGTAGGGGCAGATTCCAGCACTGCCGTTTAACTCCCACAGAGACAGGTTTTGGCCTTATGTAAACGTGAAGTGGCTGCTCCAGGAAACCTACTAATCATCGGATTAGAACTAAGTTCAGTAAGGGTAGGGAATTCACCCATGCTTTAGCATTTTTTGAGAAAAGATCCTGCAGCCGAGGTGGATGCAGCTCACCTCCTTATCCTCTTCTTTTCCTTTGTTCCTTGCCATTTTCCTGTCATGAAAGCTTTTTCTGCGGTTCAGCCACTGGATCAATACTTGGGAACAGAGGCCATACAGTCTACTAATGACATACTAGAAAGGTAGAGCAGAGTGACAATAACAAACACTCTCTCTCACTCCCACCCAGACGGTCTGCCTCTTGAGCCGTTCTAGTCGCCCGTTGCATTCCAATGCATTATGTACACAGTGAAAGATGACACATTTTGTGTTGGTGCATAAATGCATGACACCAATCGGAATGCTTACGGGTTCTGTGCTCACATGCATTTTTACGAGGTTATCTGCAATGGCTAATAGATGTTTTATTAGCAGAGAGATTGCTTCTGTCTGTCACTCTCATCTATTTGGAAGGTCCTGTGTGTTTGCTGGGCACAACTTTTTTATAAGCCACCGTTTATGGGCTGTGAGAGGCTGCTGCTCTGCGCTAATTGGCTTATGAAAAAAGACAGCTAGAAAGGAAGACAGAAAGCGTAAATGAGTTTTAACGTTTCAGCTATGAGAGCAAATAAACATAACATCAAGAGCCACTCCGTTGAAAATGTGATTTTGCTGTTTTTAACTAGGGCTATCAGATTATTGAATTCATCGCGATTAATTATTTAAAGACATTTCATCGCGTATTTTTTTTAATCGTGTTAATCTTATTAACGCGTTGGACGATTGTGTCCTCCGTGAAGCTGTTCATGTCTGACAATCCAAACCTGGAAGAGCATTATTCCACTCATTCCATGGTCATTTACAGATATAGATAAATATATGTATTAAATCTATCAGTAAAACTTGAGTCCGGTTTTATTTTTAACTTGAGATGATTTTTCACATAAAGCAGGTTATTTAAAACGCAGTGCATTGTGTTGTCATAGTAACAGTTTCAGCGCGCAGCAACTGCGCTCTACTCTCTCTCTTTTGAAGTGATTTCCATGAAAAGTTCAACAAAGCATCACCCAGAAGGAAAGTTCACCTCTTCCTGCTTGTTTTTGTCCAGATGATGAAGCAAAAGCTTTACAAAGTCTAAATTCTTTCATACCTGTACTGTAACGTCCTTGTGTCTCGATTCCTCCTTTTATTCTCTTCTCTTTTCCTCTCCTGCCTCATCTCAGTCTTCAAAATGATCAAGTTTACCTCACAGGTTAAAGACAACTTTAAAATCACTCATGTCTTTTTTACTGTTTTGCTGTTGTGATAAACTGTGGAATCATATCTGTTGTGTTAATAAGACATATGAGGTCAATATTTTTTTGGACTACTCAGAAAACTGTTTTGTTGTGGTAATTTGAGCACTCTGGACCTGATGGGTTTATGTTTGTTTGTTTGTTTTTCTTACTTGTTTGCGATTAAAGCTCAAAGACTGTTATAATAAAAAAAAACTTTATTTACTTTTTTAGCCGTATTTTGACTTTTTACTGCACCACAATTTCACAAATTTAAATGAAAATATCCCAAAAGAGGCTTTTGACAGCAGTTATTTGGTCAAAATATTTGTGGTTAAAATAAATGAATTTGATTATTTTATTACAGGACACAATTAATTAAAAGGACACAGAAATGAATCGCAGAACTATTTTTAACATGTTCTTGTGGCACTTTTTTGATGATAGAGGAGAATCTGTATATAAATAAAATTAAGCATAAAATTGCATTTCTGAATACTGTATTTTTTTAAGTACAAATCACGTTTTATTTTTTTTTTTACATAGTTTGTACTTATATGCGACTAGGTGTGACCAGTATGTCTTTTTTTTAAGGACCTATATCATGCTTTTCTTAAGCCTTTCAGAGTAAACTGTATCCATATATATGATTATATATTACCTTTGAAACACTAAAAAACAAAACATTTATGAAATGTGAGTTATTTATTTGAACTCTATTTCTATAAGGAAGTAAGATGACTCGATCTCTGAGACTCCGCCTTTCACTCCTTGTGGGTGCCGCCCATTTCATGACGTCATCCTAGAGCCAGCCTTGACAGCGTGTTTGTGTTTGATCCAGAAAACTTTTACAAGGATTGATATGCATACTGTGTATCTGTCTTGAATTTCTTCCAAAAAAATGTGCACAGACACAATGGAGACGGTTAATGGGTTTGTTTTGTGGTGAAATTCGGTCAAAAACGCAGACAACATCAGCAGATGAACATTTCAGGATTTATTGAAATGATGAGAACATTGTTCTGATTATCTTTGGCGGTGAACGTTCCTGTTCTCTTTGAAACATCATCAATCTCTGTATCAAAAATCCTCAAAATAAAATCCTCTGATTTTTCATGCTAAATAATAATTGTTGAAAACATTCCTCCAAAAAGTGCTACTTTATATGATGTTTTTTTTCTTAGTATGTATTTTTCTGTTTCTGCAACTTATACTCCAAAAATAAAAGTATTTATTTTTCAAATTATCATGAATCCGAAGCAGAGAAAAAAAGCAGGCTAAATATGATCGAAGTTATGATGTACAAAATACTCTGGGCGGGCCACAAGCTCCCTGTTCTGAACTCTCAGCAGCACGCAGGGGAAGAGGGGCGGGCTTAAGCCGCGCCAACAGGCCCGCCCACAACTCGGAAGGGAGTTTTTGATGATCTCCTGCTGCTCTGCAGAAGCTATGTCCTAGAAAACGGCAGGTGTTGGATTCTGGCTAAATTTAATCATAGTTAAATGCACTGGAAACACTGAAAATAGATCAAAACATGAGCATAGTGCTACTTAAAAAAAGAGAGATATTCACCACACTTTGTTCTGTATTTCTGTTCTCAATAATCTGGGCTAAGTGTGTTAACATTACATGAAACAAATGTAATTAAAGTAATTCAAAGAAATAGCATATTTATTCATTTACATCAGAAACACTTGCTGTTAGTCGTATAAAAAGAAAAGTCAAAGCAGTCGTAACATGCAATAGATTTTCTGTGTTCCTGCACAGAGCAGCTTGTTTCCTCGCAGAATGAGGAAATCTTTCTGGCTATCTTTTGATCACAGATGGAAAATGTTCAATACTTCTGCTAATATTTGAAACAGTCATACGATTGATAAGCAAAGCATCTGATGAGAAGCTTTTACATTTCTAGATGCTGAAATGTGTCAAACTGAAGTAACAGCCTTTACGACCCCTTCTCACCAGTCATCCTGAGTCCGTTCGGCCTGAACGGGACGCTCACGGGCCAATCATTCAAGATGTCAGACCCTCCCACCCAGAAACTGATTGAGGAGTGGAACCAGTTCTACCCCATCAGTCCCAGTGCTAAGGAGACTGTATCAGAGGACAAGCCGGAGGACATGGACTGGGAAGACGACTCTCTGGCCTCCGTGGAGGTCCTTGTTGGTCAGTTTTGGTTTCATCATCCAAGAGGACTTTCAAAGAGGGCTTTCTGAAAGTCTCTCTTTTTCACATGCAGGTGGTGTGCGTATGGTATACCCAGCCTGTCTGGTGCTGGTACCCCAATCGGACATCCCTGTTGTGGCCCCTGTGGGGTCCTCTCAGTGTACTGCCGTCTACTCGGGTGGCCATCAAGTGCCTGCTATGCAGCGAGAGCCTGCCATGTCTTTGGTGACCCTCACACCTCCCACATCACCTGAGGAGGTGCACACAGGTACAGCAGAGCTAGACTCCAGCTTCTGGAGAATTGTCTTTTGTAAAATGGTGTGATAAGCCGCGTTCCTCTTCCTCCCAGTGGACTCTCACTCTGCCCAGAACTGGTTAAAGATGCCTTCATCTTCAGACGTGTTCAGCGTGGACAGAACAAGTCACCATGGAGGAAAGGTTCCCCGTCAGCTTGCCAGTCAGGTGGTGGAGTGTGTCTGGCAGGAGTGCAATATCAACCGAGCCCAAAACAAGTGAGTCTTTTTTTTTCCTTCTGATTCACAGAGTTTTTCAACATTGGATTTTACAAAAAGATGTAGGGCATTACAAGGACACCACCCTAACGTGGTATTGAATTGAAAATGTAATGACAAGACTTGGATCTGAAACCTCAGCGGCTGGACAGCTCAGTTGACATGTAGGAAATGAGGGTTCGATTCCCAGTGTGTGCAATGAGCTTCATCCGCTGTGGGATCTTGGCCAAGACATTTGGAGCTACCGGGGGGCCAGACCTGTGGAAATCAGTGGAAGCTGAGTTGCTGTGGCGACCCCTCAAGGTGAACATGAAAGTGAACAGCAACAACTTACATTTTAAAACACAACTTACATTCCAAACAATTCATTCATCTTTCAGGTCCAGCTTCATTTGCATTTTTAGTCAGTTACTTTTATCTTTTTTAAGGTTATTTTATTGAAGGCTGTTTTATCTTTGCAAGTCTTAGGGGCGGGGCTTCGACTGTTTTTCCATGGCTATAAGCACGTCTCATTTGCATACTGCAGGGAGAGCTGGCAGGACCTAACACCTGACTGGTCTTGAGCTCCTGGAGAACATTTTCTGCTCCTGCTCCCTCTATCTGAGCAGAACCGACTGACGGGCCGATCTGCTCCGACAGAGGAGGGTGCCGCAGGCTGGCTGCTCACCGCGGTGGACATGAGTTCCCAGCCTGCGGCAGGCTTCCATCATAGGTGCAGCTACCCTGGCTGGGACAGAGCCAGACCAGCGCCGGCTGAACTTTAGTGACCAGGGAGAGTCTGTGAAGCTCCCACAAAGCGTAATGTTGGTGCCGTACAAACTGCAAAGAGCAAATCCATGTTCATGTGGTGTGTGTGGGGGTGGGTGCGTGTGAGGTGACTTGAATTCATACTGAGTTTTACAGACCATATGCTCTGGATCTGCAGGTCCTGCTTCCACAGACTCTGACTAAGTTGCAATTGAGATGTGATTAATAGCTACATAAGAGCAGTCTGAAGCCTTAAAATATAATGGGGTTAAAAATAAAAAGCTTTAAAAAAAGAGAAGATCAATCGACTAAAAATTCTAAAAAAGTTTGAATGTAATTTGTGGTTTAAAATATAAGTTTATTCTTTTCTCAGTTCAATGCCACATTATGACACGATTAAGATGCTGTTTAAAATTGACTATAAGCATTTTTCTATTAACATGCACTTGGGTTTTCTTTGTTGCAAACAAAAATGCATTACTTTTAGTGTTGATAAAGGGTCAAGTAAGATCTAACCATCCTATTAACTTTAAAACCCATCAAGAATGTGTCATGTTTGTGACTTTATATTATTTTTTGTTCTTGTTTTGCAGGTTCAATGCTAGCAGTTATCATCATAATTAAAGCAGCAGCAGAAAATCCATTTAAATTGTTCCAAAATCTACTTATCGCTACAACTTGAGACATGGTTTCAAATTGTAAATGACTATATCATCCTTGCTTCTTAGGCACACTTACCTTCTCTCTGCTGTTAATAAATATTGACAGATTTTAATGCAGAAACTGTTTGTCCCAAAGCCACAGCGAATCCTGGCCCTCCTGTTTGGTTTTGTCCTGTGGTCTGTTGTATAATTCAAACGTCAGTGAATCTGACACATTGAGAACACCCCAGGATCTGTTACTCCTTGACCAAGCACAGAATGTCGCCTATAGTTAGCTTTTGGCCTGTCAGCCAAAGTATTTTTGCTTCAGAGACGGTGATGAAATCTTCTCCACTACAAAACTCTTCCACTGAGAACATGAGGAAGCTTCTTTATTATCTTCTGTGTGAAGCGGGATTGTTTTTGCTCCACAGAAACAACTTCTTTGGAATTACCTGGAAGAAGTTAATGTGAGCTTTAAACTGTCTTTCCTCCCCAGGCGGAAGTTTTCCGCTACAAGCAATGGTACCTGTGAGGAAGAGGTGCTGGAGAAAGTGGGAGCCTGGGATTTTGTGGAGCCTTCTCAGAGATCGTATTGTGTCTGTTCCAGGTCAGTCACTTCTGTCATGTGTTTAAAATGTACAGAGTTCCTGGTTTATCGTTCTAAAAATATCCTGCAATTGGAGAAAGATACCAAGAAGGATTACAGATGTTTTAGGGCTGTAAGCTCCTCACTACACACTTTATCCAAGACAGACATGAACATTTTCACACTTTTATCTCTTGTTCAACCCTTCATTGAAAAATAAATCCAGTAATGAAAATGAAGATTTGATGGAAATCAAACATTATTGAATTCATTCTGACGAGAGACATGCAGATTGACGAGATCAGGATGCAGAGCACAGCGCAGTGTTTAAAGAAAAAAACACCTATGAAACAGAGGAAGCACAAGAAGTGAACTGCATTTTAGCAAAGGGCCACTGTAAATGAATTTATTTGACATATTTGACAGAAATTCTTTTTTGAACAAGTGAAAATAGGTTAAAGGCTTTGCACTGTGACATCCTACCTTGGTCTTTTGGAGGGTTCCTCATGCTAATGAATTGTTATTAAAATGGCTTTGGAGAAGAAGTCAAACAACAGTTTATTTTCTCAGAAATAAAAACAATGTAAATGAAGAACAATTTTGTAAATGTAAAGGTTTTGCTTTTTGAGCAGTTTACAAAATGAGTTCCTCATGAGTTTTTCTTTTTTTTCTGTTTTGCTTCTCTGTCTGATCTCACCGTTTTCGGTCTCCACTGCAGACACAAATCGGTAAAGCAGCGAGCCAGTGCCGCCCAAGGTCAAACACAGTCAACGGGACAGCCCTCACAGCCCCTAACCAAGCACAAAACTGGAGGAGAAAAGGCGGATAAAGGTGAAAAGCAACAGAAAAGACCTCAAACACCCTTCCATCATCGCAGCCTGGCCAGCGAAGAGACGTCCATGGAGGCGGAGGCAACAGTGGGGCAAAGACTGAGCTTGAGAGGTCAGGACGGGGGACGGTTTCGCTCTGCAGATGTCAACACCATTCCTAAAGCCCCCCAGCTCCAAAGTGGACGGATCAGCACAGGACCCTCGGAGCAGGTCAACTCCCCCCAGCCCCCACCACTTAGCCCGCACCCCTGTGAGCCTGGGGAGGATTCAGGAGAGGGCCTGAGGAACCCTTCAACACCCAACAGCCAACACTTCTACCAGCCGCCCTTGGAGCCCTGTCATATTGGGGTGAAAGGTGGCAGCGAGGACCCTGGGGGCCTGGTGTGTTTGAATCAGCACTTCCACTCCAGTCACCCCCACCCTCATTCTGGGAGCTCGGCCCTCACAGAGCCCCCAGAGCCCACGATGTTTGTAGGTGCAGCGATTAACCTGGAAGATGACTGCTCTCTCACGCCCTGGAGGTTATATAACCTTCCCCGCGCCAAAGAGGCGGAGGTGCCCACGCCCGTGCTGCCCGTCGACAGGCTGAGGGACGACATCCTCCCACAGGAACCAGTGTCAGCCACAGAGTGAGTGTCAGCTTCCATCAATCGGTGGCCTCCTCACTGTCCTCAGACACGCAGCCTCCACTTTTACCAGAATTCTTGTTGCAACAAAAAAACGAAACATGTGAAAAGATAATTAAAACCACCTCGCCCCTTTCTACTATCACTGTTATTAGTCTCTTCATGACTTTTTGACATTTTACACCATGAATGTATCATGCTGGTTTATTTATGCCTTCACATAGTCAAGTTACCCAGAGTCTACCCAGAGAGCCACAACAGAGGGGTAGAAGAGCCAGATGTGGCTCTGGAGCTGCGGTCTTGCAGACCCCTGCTCTGATTGAAGGTCTTATGTAGCCTGCTTACGAATGGTAGGGGTGTGGACTTCCAACAAACTCACTCCTGATTGGTGAGAGTGGTTACCATAGAAACGTTGACTCACCAAAGGCTTATACTCCATCCGGTCTGACTCCGGTGCGGACGCTGGACCGGTCTAGCTCTGGCAGATAACCCCACATTGGCTACGGCTGTGGTCTTGCTGCAGCCACAGGCTCGGCTGCTGATCTCCCGAGACACCGAACTGACGTAGATTCAAAGGATGACCTGCCAAATAGGAAGTACAGTAAACCTCCTTCATGCGTAAATACATAGAATCCCCTGTCCCACACTTGCGGCCGAAGAATGTCTGTTACCTATCCATAGTCATCAAAAACACTTCTGATTATACTTTGTAGACATTTATGTAAGAACACTGGAGTATTGCTCAGCATGAAGAGAATTTTTTTATTCAAAACAAATGACTGGGTACTTTACGTGGGGACTGTCACTCTGTCTCTATGTGCCTTGAAACCAGGATTGGTGCTTCCTCCTGCATCACTTAAGTGCGAGAGGGCATCTTCCTTCAGAATCCTTCCTTCATCCAGAATAAACACTTGCTCTGGATGATAACCATCCTCCACCATTACCAGAATATTTTTGAGCCGCTTCTGAGTCAGCTGATGCCATTTCTCCATGGAGGCGCTCACTATTCAATTGGTAGTGATTCAGGAACTGGTGGTACCAGCCTTTGACTCGCTGTGTAGTGTGTGTGTGTGTGTGTGGGGGTGTGTGGGGGTGTGGGGGGGGGGCGGTGTGGGTGTGTGTGTTTGCGTGGGTGTGTGTGTGTGTGTGTGTGGTCGATGGGCTGGTGTGTGCTTCATATCAGCTCCCCTCCTGGTAAATTCCAGCAGCACCTTCAGACACAAACGTTTCACACTTCACATATTGTGTAACAAGTATGGAGCCCGGGGTTGGTTGTTACAATGACGTCATGTTTACAACACGGTGAAAACAGTGAGTTCAGCGGAAAATAAGTTTGATTTTAAAAAATGTAGCAGATGTACTTCACAATCACTCACATGATTTCCGGTTTAAGTCGTTATTAGCTCCAGCTTCACAAAAAGTGCTCTGGCATCCAGCAAAAATTTAAACCCAACAAAATGGATTTGGAGCAGCGGAGAGGCTGGACCGGACTGGATGCAGTCTGAGTGTCTCTCGCACTTTTTAAGTTATGTAAAGACTCCAGTGGAACAGTTGCAGTGTGAGCCTGAGGTCTGACCTCCTTACTGATGTTTTCTCATTCCAACATGGCGGTTCCGTATCGTGAAGAAATGGCGACTAAAATACTTTATTTCGTTGAAACCAGCAGCATAACAAATTTTGTATGGATGATGTGACTTGGTCCAGTTCTCAGCCGGTTCAATGACCTTGTGGTACAGTGTCCGCCCTGACACTGGAAGGTTGTGAGTTCAAATGCAGGCTGAGTCATACCAGAGACTAAAAATTGGACCCAGTGTCCCCCTGATTGACACTCAGCAATATGGGGATGGATTGGGGGGGTTGAACCACCAAATGGTTCCTGACAGCGCTGTATCTGCTGCTCACCGCTCCCCCAGGGGAGGGGTCAGATGCAGAGAACACATTTCACAATCCTCAGTAAGTGACAAATAATGGGACTTTAACTTTTTGACTTAATTCGAGAGAGGATCCATTTAAAAAAGCTGTTAAACGTAAAATGACAGAGGAACTTTTTATTATGTTGTCTTACATATACATCTAATTAATCAATGTAATTCATAAATATTGTTGGATTCACTTAAAAGTCTGATTTTCATTCATACATATTTTAGGCCTTTCAACATTAACATGTTAACGCACACGATTAATTAAAAAAAATGAACAAATTAACACAAATAAATCACACCTCTGTCTTTTGCTTCACGAGGCTTTCACGGTGTGCCTTAAATTCTGACAAAGAACACTTTGTCGGGGTTTTCCTACATATCCCATGTTCATTTTATTCTTGTGATTTTCTCTAGGGCTGGGAATCACTGGGTACCTCACGATACGATACGATACGCGATACATGGCTCACGATATCGATAATATCGCGATACTGCGATAATTGGTAAAAATCCTCTCTAATAACTAACATTATATAGAAGAACATGTTTTTTGGGGAAAATATATCCCCATTTATCTTTTTTAGCTTTAACACAATCATAATAAACAACTTTTCTTATTTTGTGCAACAAATTATAGACACTTTTGTGCAACATTGCTGAAATCATGTTGTTGTCTGCAACCAAATTGGAATTATCTGTCAAATTCAATGTTAATAATAGTAAACATGATCAGCAGTAACACTACTTAGTGCAGAATTGTTGTAAACAGCAGAACAAAAATTAAATAAGTAAAGTGGTGACATCTATCTACCTCTAAAAGAACATCACACCAAAGGATGATGAATATGTTTTACAGCCTCTCTCAAAATTGACCTAATTTTTCGTTCACTTTTCCCTCACTTGAAAAGGGCTGAGCATCCAAAATTGAAGGCTGATTTACTCAGATTATTTTTCCAATCTTTATCATTTTTCCATTTGTTCAGTCAGCAGTCAATAGGTAAAAAGCTTAAAACACACATAATAATGGTAAAAAAAATTATTTTAAGTGCTTCAATTAATTAGCATTCTCCCTAATTTTACATTGAATTAATGTACTTTATTTTAATTACATTTAAATTTAAGTTCAAGCATCAAATCCTGCTTTATTTATTTAAGAATTGCTTTAAATTAACATTAGCAACAAGTAATTACATTGTTTGAAAACGTCACATTATAAATTTACCAAAGTTACACCGTACAGCAGCAGGTTAAACATTGAAGTGCATGAAAACGAAAATTCCGACGGTACCTGAAGTGTACACAAACAATTGCGAAGCGCGCGCCCAGTTCACACAGCAAACAGGAAGTAAGTGATCGCTGTCATTCTAGCGCTCAGACAAAGTCACTTCTTACCGGCTGGATCTCCTACAGATGGAGGATAAATGCTGACAGGTAGACCTGCTTCACACACGCGCTACCGAGCCTGTATCTCACGGAGCTTCTCCAGAATGAGCGCGTGTATCGCTATTAAAAGTCTGACACAGTGCGCCCATCTGCGCAATAGTTCCGCCGCGCGACTCAGAACCACAGCCTCTTCAAATGAAAATATAATATCAATACTTGGTGAGAACCCATCGAGAATCGATCGCAGGACTAAATATCGCAATATATCGCAATATCGATATTTTGGCACACCCCTAATTTTCTCTGTTTTGATCACTTCTTCACTCAAAGCTGACTATTTGATTTGTGGTGTGGCCCGTTGTCATGGTAACATGACAACAAGCTGCTGAAGCGCCGCAGATCTCGTCTGCAGCGACAAAGGAAAGCGATCTATGAGCTGATCATCATGATGGAGTAAATAAAGCATCAGTTCAGAGAGGAAGTTCACCTCCAACTGCTTGTTTTGGTCCAGAGGATGAAGCAAATGTGATATAGAACATTTGGGCGGTGTGACCAGAACCTCCGTCATTCATACCTAGCAGCCAATCAGAATCAAGTATTCATCCGGACAATGGTAGAAGTTCCTCTTAAAGTTAGTTAAAGTACAGAAACACAACGTTTGTTTCTTATGACTGTATGTCAGTAACTTGGAGTTTTTTGGAGTAAAGCTGCAGACATAAAAGTCTTTAGAGTTCTGATTATCACAAATGACACTTCTTGGATGTCTGAGTTAACACTTTATAATATTAAATATTTCAGATGATAAAAAAAAATGTTTCTGGCCTGTTTTTGTTCAAAAGCCGCATATTGTCATATAAAATGTACCTAGTAAAAACATTGCAATTAGTTGTGGTTAATCACAATCTAAAAGTGTGATTCATTTTTTTCATCAATTGACAGCACTAATATAATCATATATTTGGACCTCGTTTCAGAAGTAACTTGCATGCTGAAAAAGTGTTGGCAGTTCCGTTGTAGATCATATGAAGAACCTAAAGAATTGTTGTTTCTTTATCCTGAGGATGAAAAGTAAGGGGTACTTACAGAGGAAGAAGGCATGGTGATGATGACAGTGCAGGCTGGGGGAGTGTCTGTAGACTTATGTAACCCTGAGGGGTCAGCCACTTGGATGGTCTTTCTTGTCAGCTGTAATCCTTGCAGCTCCAGCCCTGAAAGGCTGCTAATCTCTCACTCAGGCCACTGTGCAGCATCACCTTGCATCAGAGCTGGACGTGCGTGTGGAGCGCAGAGAACCGTTGGAAGGAGCAAGGATGAGCTACAAATGGGGCCAGCTTCAGCTCCACTGTCATTTTCTTTACCGCTTTGCAACACATGAGAACCAGATAGGTCACAGTTCTCGCTGTGTGTGGGCTCATGTGTGTATGAACAAATGGGCAGTGCTGCAGTTTTCCAGAACCGAGTAGAAACATGATTGGCTGACGGCAAACAACATGCATCAGCTGTGCTGCCTGACAGCTGTCAAAGCTGTTTGCAGCCGCTGACATTTATGTTCTTGCAGATTAACATGCTAGCAACTGAGGAGTCATACAGCCAGACAGATACCTCACAGAAATGGGCTTTTTTTTGCAAATCCAGGACAATATTTACCAGCTCAGGTTACAGCTACTCTTTGCTTTATTAAAAGGCAGTGCCTCAGATGCCAGTTTATAAAATGAGCTCTGTGATTTTACTAACTTCCCTACTCCGTTGTTCTGATTACATCTGACTTTCCCTCCTTTCAGTTTGATGTCCACGTCTAAATGTTCACTGAAAGTGTCTGAGGAGCGCGTTCAGAAGTACAGAGCCAGGAGGAATCAGTATTTATCTGCAGCCATAAGCGATGGAGGGCATGAGCTTGAGGTGGACCCCTATGCCTTCGAGGAGGGAGACGACAAGTTTGTCTTTTCCAGCAAGAAGGATAAGTCTGGAGAGGAGCGCGAGCCAGGAAACAAACATAAGGTAAGGGCCACTGAGTCAGAGAAAGAGCCCAACCGGCAGTTCCAAACAACAATACATCAACATGTTTTCCATTTTTGACATTTTATCAGCTTCAATGCAAAAGAGCATTTAAAGACACTTGTTTCCATAACAACAAACTGAGGACATTTCTGGGTTGGCAAACGTCATCTCTGATTTTTTTTCTCCCACAACAAATGCTCCACACCAGCTCTCCTGTCTGCCTTCTGCTGCTACACACGTCTGACTATTGTCACCCACACTTGAGCTGTTTTTCAGTGTCAATGGTAGGTTTAGTCCAACTAGAAATGGCTTAAAGTCTCATTCCAGTCATCTTCAGATGTTTTTCAAATTGTTCCCAGTGCTCTTTTAATGATGATGATGCTGCTTTAGCCAAAATCTAAAAACCTGTCTCATATTCTAGGACATAGTTTCTGCAGAACAGCAGGAGTTCTTTAGAAATTCACCTCTGGGTTGTGGGCGGGACCGTTGGCGTGGAGCAACCCTTACCCCCCCTTTCCTTCTTTGTCAATAAGAGCTCTCTGTTTACATTCTCTCTCGGTAGCTTACAGCCCCTCACACCACAACCTAACATTAGCGGTGAAGCTAAAATGGTGATCAATATCATTTCTATCCAGCCGTACAGGTGATCCAGATTCCAGCTCAAACAAAGAAAATAAAGACGTTCATGGATCTGTTTGTCTGGAAGTGGATAAATCCGAATGGAGCTGAACTGGAAGACTTTTACCTACCCAGCGTATTTTCTACATCTCAGTTAGGATTTTTTAAAGCAGCATTTATTTGTCTGCTGCTGATTCACAATTTGAATAAAGAAATATTTTCAGAAATGCAGTTTTGAGCTTAATTTTCTTTCCAGCATCAGAAAAAATGCTACAAGAACATGTTAAAAACACAATTTTCATCGGAGTGGGTTTGTAAAAGATGATGCAATGGACGTGTCAAAGTCCAGAGCTCAGGGCGCTGTGACTGGTTTATGCATTAACCAGTGGATGACAGACTGTGTGTCACATTGTTGGGGTTAGGAGGCTAAAGTTCCTCCACTTTCTCTGAAAACTTCTTGGGTTGAATGTATACACTGGTTTACTGGACGCTGAGATTTGGTTGCATATTTGGGTGGTTCAGTAAAGGGGACTAAGCCCTCTGCTTTTCCCTGGGCAAAAGAGGACACCTGGGAGCAGACGATGTAGAATCTAGGCCATCAGCAGCAGAGCACTAAAAATATAAACCACTTTCTTCAGCATCCGCTTTCACCCACCAATTCGCACTGAACAGGAAACCATTCCTGAATGACTATTGTTGTTCTGGCTCAGAGGGACAGCAAACGGTTATCCAGTTTCCTTCAGGTTCCGTCTACCCTGTGAGTGCGACTGTATTCTGTCCTGGGGAGCAACACCTCTCAGCAGGTATTACCTCTGCAAGGAACATGAAGCTTCTGTTCTCTCGGCTGAGTTAAGTCCCCAGAGAGTACTCTGTGGAGCTCAGTGATCCTCTGCTGGATGTGGGGTGTCATTCATCAGAACAGTAAACCACCTTCTGGTGAGTGACAGAAATACTGTGATCTTGTGTGGAAAATAAAGCACCGATCAGGAAATGTTGTAGCTGTGGTGTTATTGACTGCACATTGTGTGGTAACAGTGCAAAAGTGGTGTGCCTGCTGAATGAAGCAGAGGATAGCAGAGACGCACCAACAAGGGAGAATGGGATGGAGAAGGGGACGAGTTAGAGGTAAAACAACCTCGAGCCTTTACACAGACATGCCATCCCAGCTGGGTTATTGACAAGGGTTTAATGGTTTATTGCTGCTTTTAAGTTGTAGGCATGGTGTGGAGCGTGGTGCTCTTGTGTGGTTGGTCCTTTAAAGGAGATGGATCAAAACCTGCGTTTGTCAGAATAGCCCTGGAGTGTAATGAGAATCAATGGCCCAGAACAGTCCTGTTCCTGAGCTGCTTCGTACAGCCCGTCATAAGAGCACACGCTCACAGTAAGACAGGCCCTCCCAGATATTGATGTCTGCCCAGGAAACTGAGAAGCCTTCCTTGGATCCTGATTTCACTCTACCCTGTGCTGGAAAGCCCATTTCCCTCAGAAGAGGAGGCTCTCCCTTTACCTTGTTGTCTTGTTTTTGATTGTTTTCCTTGATGCAGTTTTTCTATAATATTGACCTTAAATGTTATCAGCAGCTGCTAGGGCTGCAGGTATGAGGAAAATGTGCGATCAATATTGCTATGACAATGACTTGCGATATAAATAGCAGAGCATAAAAAACTATTTCCATTTCATCACAACGGTTTTATATGAATAAATAATAATAAGCCCCCTTAAATACCCAAGTCTACATAGGAGGCGGGCATCTAACATGAAAGGAGTCAACTCTGATTGGTCAATTGTGTAAAGGGTTTGTTAAATACTTTAAGCTGCCATGAAATGTGTGTAAACATTTGTGGTAACCATTTTTTTCCGTTTACGCTGTCTTTAGCGATACATGCATCACACAGGTTTATATCTCAATAACAATAAATCTGTGATTTATAGTGCAGGCCTCACAGCAGCACGTCAGAGCTTCTCTCTTTTGATCCAGATAAAACAAGCTCCAGGTGAAACGAACATCATTGAATGTGATTTCAGCTGCATAGCCATCACTTTGCTTGATTAGCTGGTGCATTTCATGTGGTTAATAACCACTCTGATGAAAATGCTGTTTTTGGTGTTTATACCGTGTAGCCCTTTCCTACCGATGGAAGACATTTATAAAGAAGATGAAGCTTAAAACAGCATTTATGAGTATTTCTTTCTTCAAGTTGTTGTAAATCAGGAGCAGATGAAAACATGTTTTTAGAAATATATCATATTTGAGATGTAGAAAATACACTGGGAGGACCACAAACTCCCTGCCCCATTCTGATGAATCCACTTGCAGAGAAATAGATCCATGAACGTCTGGTCTGAGCTGGAATCTGGATCTAAACTGGACAGTTGAATAGCTCACTACTTTAGTCACATGTAAGTTTGGGGTTGTGATGGGCTAGTGGGAGAACAAGTAAACGGATGGACGTTTTTCTGTTCCATCAATTCAGAATTTTTTAAACCTTTGAATTTCCTTTCTGAATTTTTTTTTTTGAATCCTTGTTTTTCGATGACTCCGAAATTTGATGGAAAAAAACTCTCATGAAAAAATTCAACGGAAAAACCTCGCTTTTTCTGTTTCACCAGAACAACTAGTCAATCTAAGAGCACGTCGATAGCCAGCCAACCAAATCATGACACTGACGTGGCGTCAGCCTTTTCTCCGTTCTATTGGAGCACAAGCTGGCAGCCAACCCGCCTGCTGGTTCTCATTAGCTTCTCACTAGCTACATGTGCACAATGACCTTGATCAGATTAAAGATCAGATATAGAACTGTGCACATGCACCCTGAAAACCTGATAATAACAAACATTTACATACGCCACACGTTTGATAGGAATAAATCATTTTGACATGTACAGAAGTATCTAAAATACAGGAAACGGCTGTAGAAGAGGAAATTGTGAGTCTCGTTGTAAACAAACAAAGCTGCAGCTTTGAGCGGAGACACAGTTCTCTGGGAGACATGGTTTTCCCGAGTCCGGCAGCTCGATCGTGTAGAGCAGCCGGACGAACTGCGGTACAAAGCTCACACCGTAGCAAAACACCCTTCCCTGCTTTCAAATACAAAGTCATGAACCTGGCCGCTCTGCTCAGAGATGCTGTTCCCTCGCAGAGCAGCTGACCGGTCCTGTTTGTGCTTCACAACCTCCTCTGCAGCTCCACACCGTCTAGCAGATGCTGACGTCACGACAGTGTAATGATTTGATTGGCTGGATATCGATGTGCTTTTAGACTGACTAGTTTGTTGTAGTTCAGGGGTCTGCAACCTACTGCTCCAGGTCCACATGTGGCTCTTTTATCTCTCCACGGTGGCTCTTTGACCAAACATAAAATAAATTGGAGAGACTCCAGCTCCTGCTAATGGCTGTCTAACCAAAACTAACTAAAGAAAACAAATAAACAAAGCCTGCAAACTAAGACTACCAAGATCCAACCCCAAACTAAAATAACAAAACCCAGCAGTGTAAGACTGCTGAGAACAAAGAGGGGAAAAGGAACAAAAAAGAAAAAGAAAATAGCATTTTTTTAAAGTAAGGATTACTTAATTAGCATTTATTTAATTTAGATTAGTTAAATGTATAAATTGATGGTTGAGATGCACATAGATGATAAACTATGTAGGTTTTTACATCCCTGTTGACCTGAAGACGTCTTGTTTGATCAACTCTACCTCCAGAATGAACAGATTTTATATGCAAAGAAAAACTTTGGTAAAAGTTTGATCTTTTATGAGTTAAAAGCATATTATCTTATGCTGCACAACATTGGTTACTAGCTGTCCAGAGCTGCACTGAGATGATCCTGAACAGCTATTAATTTTAAAAGAAGTTCTTTGAGCTTCTGTCAAACATAAAATGTAAAAGAAAATCACATTTTGAGAGATGCTAGGTTCTTTTTGTATTTTTGCTTCTGTTTGTGCCAAAAATAGGAATAATTCATATTTATTATTAAAAAAGAAGGTCATGAATGCGAATCCAAATTTCTTAAAAGGTTAAAGTAAGACTATGCGGCTCTTTATAGGTTTTGATCAGTTGAAAACAAGCCCAAATGGCTCTTTCACTGTTAAAAGTTGCCGACCCCTGTTCTAGTGAGACAGAAAAATCTTTTTCCATCAAATTTCTAGGCCATCAAATCAATCAACGGTTAATAAAATTCAGAAATAAAATTCAAAGGTTTAAGCACTTCAGAATCTGATGCAACAGAAAAAACTTCCATAATCTAACAAAGTGCTAGAAAACAACCCAGATTTTCTATCTCAGCTAAAAACATTTCGGATTAAAAGGCTACTGGAAAGAGTTTCTCAATAGATCCTAAGATGATCTTCAGCGGGACTTTAAAAGACAGTTTCTGTGCTGCACTAACAGGCGGAGTAGAGTCACTGGACACATCTGACACCGACTCGGGATGTGTTGATGGGACTGGCAGTGTCTGTCCTCACATTGTTTAGAAGTGGAGTCAAGTGGGATCAACTGTCCGCACACAGAGTTACAGCTCAGTAATTGTTTAACTGTGAAATCACTGTTGGCCTCCAACAGGCCACTTGTTCATGCTCCTCTCTCTGCTTTGACTGCAGCTGATATGTATGCTGCTGCTCAGTATTTCTGATGCTCATCCAGCTTTTACATCCTCTTCTCCAGTTGCAGAAGCGGCAGTTCATGCACCAAGCTTTACTTGAAGAAAAAAAGGAAATTAGAACTTGTGCTTTAGACTTAGCTTTAAACTAACAAAAACATTTGATATATAGCATTACCTGCGATAATGCTAGTGTGAACGCTGTAAAGTCTTCTGATGCTAGTGCTGGTAGTTGAAGATGCTGAAATTGATAGCTAAAAATGTTGAAATTAATGGCTAAGAACGCTGAAAGTGATAACTAAAAACGCTGAAAGTGATTGCTAAAAATTCTGAAGCTGATAGCTAAAAACGCTGAAATTGATAGCTGAAAATGCTAAAGCTGATAGCCAGCTAAGATATTACTTAAATACGAAATTAGCCAAAAAAATGAAGAAAAAAAAACTGTTAGCCAATACAGCTAGCATGCAGCTGAAATACTTGCTAAACCCCAAATTAGCTTAAAAAAGCTGAAAAAGTCTTAAATTACCCAAAACAGCTCGCATGTAGTTGAAATGTTAAAAATTGCTTCGAAAATCTTAATGAATGCCAAAATAGTCCATTAGTCGACTAATCGATGACTAATCGACTATAGTCGATTAGTCATTGATTAGTCGACTAATCGTGGCAGCACTAATGTTATATAATTCACAATATGAGACTTTTGCTGTGCCTGGACTGTTAATTGAGAGCATAAAAGGATGGAATGGACTGACTGTAATTGTCATGACAGGGTGAAGATGGAGGAGCGGGTGCATCAGATGGTAAGATGCTCCTTTATTATTCCCAACTGTTCCCTTACTGACCGTTGTTTAGGCTGCAATATTATGGCCTTATTTAACCAGGAAAATCTGAGGGATTGAAAATCTGACAGTTTAGAGGATCTTAACCATTTAACACCTGTGTTTATGTTCTATGGTTTACTGTAACTTTTCAACCGTTAGCAGGATAATTCCAGTAGATTGTGAAAGGAGAAAAGCGGCTTGTCGAGCTGGTTGAAAAGTTACAAAATGTTAAAGATTTAGATTTTTTCTTCGCTCCCGTCTGTGCCGGTCTCAGCTTTGTCAGCAGCAGTTGTTCTTGTGTGTGTGCAGATGCACAGTGTTCAGTGGCCCACAACCGTATGGCCTCCGCCAGCCTGATCCACGTAACCGACCTTGTGGTGTCCATCAACGACCTCGACAACCTCTTCAATTCGGACGAGGATGATCTGGCGGTGAGTGGAGACCTCAGCTCACACTGCTGCGCGGATCCCGTTACAGGTGGCGGTCGAACCAGCAGGTCAAGCACATGTTTCCACTGCGCACGCTACCATCTGCTCCTGCAATGTGCACAGATACTACAAGAAGAGTAAAAATAGACCTGTTCCTGACATGGACATCTTTTCTCCCCTTTTGGTCACAGCCTGGTTCCAAGCGACTTGAGCGAACAGATGAAAAAGGAACCAAAAGACCATCCACCAAGGAACCAAAACCCTCCACGCTGGACCCTGTGTCCTGCATCAGTAAGCTATCCCTGATGTCTCTGGTTGATGTTGCCTTTCCCACTGAAATCTTTATGCATACATCGCCAACAGCTTCAGGTCTGCTTTGACTTTTTCATTTTGCATCAGTATCTTCCAAATTAAAAGCTTTTACATCACCTAAAGCAGGGGTGTCAAACTCAATCTCACAAGGGGCCAAAATCCACAACACATCGTAGATCACGGGCTGAACAGGAGAAACTAAACTTTAACATAATTATGAACTCGATATATAGCATTATCGCAGGTAATGACCTCTGATAATGCTAGTGTGAATGCTGTAAGATGAAATTGGCCGCTGAAGATAATAGTGCTAATAGCTGAAGATGCTGAAATTGATAGCTTAAAACACTGAAGCTGATAGTCAGCTAAAATATTAGCTTAATGCCAAATTAGCCTAAAAAACCTTAAAGGGGCCAAACCATGATTTTCTTCAGCCTTTCAGAGTGAACTATATCCATATATATGATCATATAATGACTTTAGAACACTAAAAAACACATTATTTACGAAGGATCATTTTTGTGGCACGTTTTAATACCCGGAAGTAAAACGACTCGCCTCCTGAGGCTCCGCCTTTCGCTCCTTGTCGGTCCCCCCCATTTCACGACGTCATCCTTGAGAACTACCTCCTTAAAGGAGTGCTGCGAAAAAGTAACAAGCACCTGTTTGAGCTGGAATTTATTGAAGACAGAACACAACTGGAAGATATACGGTATTCTGCATCTAAAATGAAAGTTTATTTTTGCTGATCATCTCTGGATAAGGGAATAAATTGATGGTTGTGTTAGCCTGGGGGCGGAGCTGTCAGAGCAGACTCTTCCTGGAGGGAGCTGTTGGCATCGTGCTGACGTCAGCACGTTTCCACTCGCTTGTTTTCATGGGTATGGGAGGGGCTGCTGCAGACAGCTCAGGTTTTTAGAGGATTACTCTTAAATACATGAACAGATCAAAATACTGCTTTGAGGTTCTTTATAGTGAGAAATGAACAGTAAAAGTAGAATTTTCATGGTAGGGCCTCTTAAAAAAAAAACTGGGTTGGCCAAAACAGCCAGCAGAATGCCAATTTTAAAAACTTTAAAACCGTAACTTTTTAACATAATTATGAATAATAAATAAGGCAGGAATATTATTACAGAATAAATCAACTTAAACCTGAAATAATTTTTAATATTTTACTTTCCATAAAAATATATTTCATCAAAATTATACAAGTTAGAAATGAGCTTAAGATAACATCTGCCCATTAATAACAATAAAATAAAATGATCTGGAGGGCCGGATCCGGCCCCCGGACCTTGACTTTGACACATGTGACCTAAAGTGTTAGCAGCTATGAAATTAGGGGCAATAAGAACAAATTATTTCATTTTTTATATGAAAAGTCCAACTCATATGATTTTTACTTTTTTTATCTGCTTACAGGCAAAGAAAATAAAGTGATTTTTAAATCCTACTGTTTGTTAAAGGGGTTTGTTATTTAAGGTTTTAATTTTGAGAGGTGTATGGCACAAAATACCTGCCAGAATCAATGTTCTGCTAATAATTTATTTAAATAATAATAATACTTTTTATATATTAGGTAATCTTTAGGAACTCAAGGTCACTGAACAGGGATAAAATGAAAGGCTGAATGAATAAAGGAAATGCTTTGATGTGATCATTCTCTGAATAAAGTTGTGATACACTTGGCTCTGTCACCTAGTGGTGAAAAGCATGAAAGATTGCCTTTTATCAACAGCTCCTGGCAGGATTCTTCACTGGCCTGAGTTTTCCTTTACCTTAAATCATATTTGTCACCCTCATAGATCAGCAACGTACTTCTGGTGTGTTTTTTAAGACTCTGTGCTGTCCTTACGAGCTGGCTTTTCATCAGGAAACTTGAGACAGCAGTGTAGGCTGGTCTCATCCACATGACAGGGATGCCTGCTTTTATCTGCTTTTTCACTTTGCTTTAGTAACACTTTCAGATTTCTGTAAAAACACTCAATCACAGAAAAGAGGGCGGAAGCTTTTTGTTACTAACGGTGTCAAAGTTTCATCAGATGTGGATTGACTGTGACCCTGAAGCAGGACATCACACAGCTGTTTTTGAGTCTTCCGCGTTATCTGAAAGGATTTGTTGCTCAGCAGGATTTTTAACCGTACAATCTAAGTGTTGGAGTTCCCCGCTGGAAAACTCTTCTTCCTGTGTCCTGCCAGGTTCGGCGGAGCTGCACCAGATGTATCCCACGCCTCCCTCCCTGGAGCAGCACATCATGGGCTACTCACCAATGAACATGAGCAGTAAGGAGTACGGCAGCATGGAGCCCAACACAGGCATGATGCTGGATGGCATCTCCACTCTGGGGGGCCATTTCAAGATCGAAGTGGAGGAGAGCTTCTGCAGCCCCAAACCATCTGAGGTGAAGGTGGGTCTGCAAAGGAGAACACGTTCACATATCAACACTGCCCAAAGCTGCATTAGTGCCTGATGAGCAGCTCACATAGCCATAAACCAAACCGGTAGTGTTTATTAGCATGACTTTCTCTCTGCTTCAGTAGATTTTATTGTTTGAAACTCTTAAGTGGATATACTTAGCTCTGATTAGCACTGCTGATAAACACCCTGAGGTCCATTAAAGGAGATTTTTATCCCTGTATGCTTGAGAGCGTATATTTGCTGTACCTCAAAGGTAGCTGCTGTGAAGCTTTTAGCATCAATTTCAAAGGAGGCTCACCAACTCGCTCTGTCTCTTCTATGGAAGAGTCTGCTATGAACAGGATGGAAAACGTGTGCTTTTGTTATCAAACCTGAGGCCTTTTGACCACAGCCTGTCAGATATCTCACTGCTACTCAGGGAACCTGTCAGCTGCTGAACTTTTTGTTCTCACAGTAACCGATAAGGGGAAAATCCATTTCAGGTTTTTGAGGGGTTTTCTTTAGCTGTTTTGAGTTAGAAAAAGCAATCTGGAATCGGCTCTGAAACCTTCAACACTTAAAAAGCCCCAAAGTCTAACTTCACCCTTCAAAAAAATAAAACATTGCTATGTCTATGTTATTGTCACCATTTTGATCAATATAAATGAACTGTTGTTTTTGGCTTTCAAAAACATCAATTGAAAATAGATCGTTTAGAAAGGACTGGGTTGATAGAATTAATTAATCGATCTAAGCTTAATCGATCAATAATCGATCCATGAATGTATAAATTGATCTAATGCATAAAGCTAAAGTCCACTAGCCTGATGCTAACGTTTAATGGATTTTCCCATAGGACAGCTAATGCTAACACTCGGTCGACCTAAACATCCATTCTGACTAAATGAACATCTTTATAAACTCAAAGTCATGAATTTTACTAACTCTTTTATTTCAATATTTTTAAAGTAACCATCCGAGGTCTTAAACATAGTTTTTTTCCCATACTGTCTTCTTCTGGAATAAGGTGTACTTCTATAGCGTGATCTCCACCTAGTGTCCAAACTGAAACGTCCTCCAGGAGAAGCAGAACAATGTTTACAATGTTAATGATCTGAACATTTTAGTTAGAACTTCTCCTTTAGAGAATCCATGTAACACTGGATGATATTAACAATCTCATTATTTCACTGATATATTTACAGTATGTGAACTGGATCAGATTAATATCAATATATTCAAATCATATAGAAGATTATTCATGTACTTCTAAACAAATGTGTCTAAACTCAACATTTAATTGAATTGATTTGAGTCAATCAGAAGAATAGAAAAACATCTGAAACGAATCGCTCCAGGGTCTTGTAAATCAATTTGAATCCATTCTTGAAATTATTGGCAATACCCAGCGCTATATAAAATAGTTAACAAACTTTTGATTCACGTGTTTTCCTTTCAAAATAAAAGGACCTCTTTTGTGACAAAGGGATCATGTCAATGTAGTAGTAGTGTAATTTCAGTTGTGAATTAAAAAACTATTATTTGTTTTGTTGTTGGGGCATCTCAGCCTGAAATCAGTAAATCTAACAAAATTAATTAAATCAATTAATGAATTAAATCAAAGATAAATAATTGACCCTTGCTGTACTTTTAAAAACATGAGGCTCTCCTAAAACTCTTTAATTTGATCATGGAAAATCCATCTTCTAATTTAGTGTGGCTTAATGGTATATTTTCTGTTGTAAGTGAGGTACAGAAATCTAATGTTTTAGTTTGACTTGTGCTGTAATCAATCCTTCCATTGTTTGTGAATGAGTAGAATAAAATAAAAAATAGTTTACTGTAGTTGTTTTTTTTTTACTTCACTACCTAACTGATTTTTATTTTAGTTACTTTTTAAAATGAAAAACCCCGAGAGGGTGCACACAGGAGGGTAAACCCCACGAGTGGCTCCAGAACCTCAGGCTGCAGACTAAAGAAAAGACAGCTTTTGTACTTTTATCATGTTTAAATTTCTTCTTTCTCTGATCCCAGTCATATTACACTCTGGCTTTCAGAGATGAGCTGATTGTAGGATCAATATGGTGTTGTTAGTCACATCATTGCCCATGTTTTCCCCACATTCCTCACAGAAACAGTTTTTCTTATCTGGATTTCTGAATCTCTCTCTGTTTCTGATCCTTGCTTTCATCTCTCAGGACTTTTCCTTCGTGTACAAGTCGGAGTTGTTTCAGCCGTTTGTGGGCTGCTCCATGTTTGCCCCCCTCAAAACCTTACCGAGCCAGTGTCTGCCCCCCATCAAAACCCTGGAGGACTGCATCTACCGACCGAGCTGGAGCATGGGCCGGGAGATGCTCAACCAGGCGCCTGTCATGACTTTCCTCCACAAAGACAGGTACGGAGCTGCTGGTCTGGCAAACAGAAACATGTCAGAACAGTGGGGCCTTGTGGAGCTTTGAGCCTTTTGCTGTTGTTCTGCCGGACTCTGTGCTTCCACACCTCACTGTTCTTGCTCAGATCTGTCCTGAAGACTTGAATGAACCAGCTGGTCAGATATCTCTTACTTCTATCCAGGTTTGAGGCAGCGAGAAAAAACAAACCAATCCAAGTTAAAGCTTGACTGTATATGAGAACTGGACTGAGTGGCTCCTCCCCCTTATCGTTCCAAAAAGAAAGTACCTGCTGGGTCCAAGAAGCCAAAATCTTAAAAACATCTCCAGAGAAACAAACAGCTGATGCTCAGTCATTCTGTTAGTCAGAGTAACTATTTTCACTCTGATACATTCTAATCTTGATAATCCGATTTTCTTTAGTTCAAGTGATTCAAGTTGTAAACGGACCAATCAGATGACTAATCAGGGGTCTCACATTTTAAGTGCTAGGGGTGTGGACTTCCAACAAGCTCAGCCTTGATTGGCTTGAGTGGTTACCATAGAAACATACGTAGACTGGGACCAACTCTCAGCCATCACTGCTTGAATGAACTTGATTTCTTTGGATTTGGAAGTAAGCCATCTTCTATGCTTCGTGTGACACTCAGCCGCTCCAGTTCCCTTATACAGTCAGTGGTTTGGATTCTAAACTGACTTGATTGTCATTTACTGTTTGGCTTAGCCCTCTCCTCCTGTGTTCATGGCTCAGTTCTGCCGGCTTCCACCGGACTGGACGGCTCTGAGCTGTTGAGTTTTGGGTTCTGGTAGTGTGAGGTACAGAATGGGTCAGGGTTTGGTTTATTTGACTTCTATTTGTGTGTCTGTTGGACTGTTTGTAGAATCACAAAATTGGGTGAAAAATGACTGTTCCGCTTCATTTTCTAAATATGTTTTATTAGGCTGCACAGACGCAGAGGAAAAGTTTCAGTTAAGGTTAGGTCGAAGGATTTTGGCCCTCCTGCCGCGGAGGTTGGGCGGTGCACGATCTATTCCCAAATGAACATTGTTGCTTTGTCCCCTCGTGTTTCCAGACAAGTATCCACTCACCATCCCTTATGTTAGCTTGTTATTTTTTTGTTTTGTTTTCATTTTAATTTAATAAGACATACATGAAAAGTATTTTCTTCGTTTTTTTATATTTTTTAATTTTTTGTGTATTTTTATATTTGTGTGAAAGAAAATAGAACCGTCAAAATAGCGTGCCATAGCAGCGAGGTTCTGACCTACAGTATATTCAGGTCTTCCTCAGGTCTTCCTCAGGCCTGTACCCCACACTGTTCAGACTGGCTGGGGCTCCTGCACCCGGAGAGATGTTGTCCCTTCAAAGGGTTAGGGTGAATACACCCAATGGTCCCTAAGTGCTGCTGTGTCTGCCGCTCACCACTCCCCCAGGACATAGATCAGAACAAACCTCACACAATGTGACAGCTCATACATGCCACCAACAACAACGTTTAGCCTTGAACGGTCTTAAAACAGGTGAGAATGCAACGATGTGCCACATGTATGATGTTTGGCGAACATGAATTCCCATCACTGTTGGTGCTTGGCTGGACGTGCCAATAACATCAACCCTTTTGATGTTCATTTGACAGCACTTTGTCCTCACAGAGCTGTGTTCAGCAGGCACTCCTGCCTCAGGCAGAGCACAGAGTTGTGAATAAAATTCCTTGTTTGGTTATAGACCAAAATTACAGCTGAAGTGAAGAGATAGCCCCCCCCCCCTCCCTGCAGCTCCATGCCACACAGCTGTGTGTTTTCTTTACCACTGTTTCATAAGTTTGCTGACAAAGCATTCCTGCTGTTTTTCACCCGAGGCTGGAAGGCTTTTAGTCGTAAACATTTGTTTTATTATCTCCCGGGGTTTCTATCTGCATCTAATTGTGTCACTCTTTAACTGTAACAAACTTCATTTGCATTTGAAGCAGCTCAGTTTTGTTGTGTACTTTTTAAGTGCATGGGGCCCCTCGTTTATTGCGAGGGTTACATTCCATGAATAACCCACATTGGGTGAAATCTGCAAAGTAAAACTGTAGAAGTTTTAAGGCTGTAATTCTCTCACTACACCCTTCATCCGCATTTATCCATAGACTGTAAAGAGAGAACTGGACAAAGCAGCTGTGATGTCACTCATAAAAATGTCTTACCTCTGACTCCAGCGAAATGAAGCCAATTCAGTCGCCATCTTTCCACGATACGGATGCCGCCATTTAGAGCCAACAGAGATTGGTCTGACTGTCACCAGTCAAGAAGGAGCTTGTTGGAAGTCCACACCCCTTCCTCTGAGAGTGGCTATCAAACCTTTGAGGTGGGGCCAGCGGGCACCATGTGCTCTTACAGTGAGCCATCTGATTGGTCAGTTTATAACTTGGAATAAAATCAAGACGATGTTAAAAAATGTTTCTAAGAGTGATTATTTTGACCAATAGAATGACTGAGTAACAGCTGCTTATTTCTCTAGAGAAGTCGATGAGATTTTGGCTTCAATGAGCCAGCAGGTACATCTTGATTGGAACACCAGGAGGGAGGAGTAACTCAGTCCACTTCTACATACAGTCAATGCATTTCTCAGACAGACATGAACATTTTCACAGTTTTCTCTTGTTTAAACTCTCAAAGTTCAAACGTTTATAGATACTTTCTAGATTTA
Organism: Oryzias melastigma; assembly: GCF_002922805.2. NCBI lineage: Eukaryota > Metazoa > Chordata > Actinopteri > Beloniformes > Adrianichthyidae > Oryzias > Oryzias melastigma. The sequence goes on along the minus strand of NW_023416893.1, from coordinate 81,299 downwards.
TGCTTTCAAAACTCTTGCATTTGTGCATCTCTACACACATTCTCTTTGTATAGAATGCACGGCTATTCTAGTTTGACAAATTAGGGGCTTGGATTTGGTAGCGATGTTTGGACAGTGCACTTTTTCCTTCACTAAAGTTGGATCATTGATCAGTAGAATTGAATAACTGCGGTTTGTGCCCATATGGATTTCTTTGACACAAAGTGGTGCTGGAATAACTTTGAAAGGAAAAGCCTGGAGCAGGATTCATCAGGTTTGCACCGCTTTGACATTTCACTTCAAGACTCTTCCAACTGTTAGTACGTGTGCTAGTATCTGGTAGTGACAGTCCAGTGTGAACACCAGGCCTGTATTCTGGGCTTTTCTTCTTCTGCAATGCTGGTGTAGCAAAAACGTATACACACGCCGTCTGCTGTGTCCTTTAGTGGCTGGTATTTATTTTTTTAAATCACATGTAAGCTGCACTTAGTTGAGCATAAGTTGCACGCTGGCCAAATTATGGGGGGAAATAAACTCAATATATAAAAAAAACCCAGTATCTGTATTTGATGTTAGATGTGTGTGCCTGCGCATGTAGCTGACACATTACCTGTCAACAGTTGATGGTTCCTGACCTCAGTTTTGGTTGGAGATGCAGCCCCGCTGCCTTCATTCTAGTGACTGCAGTGAGGCGGGAGGACGACTGGTGTTGGGACTTCCTCCTCTGGTTCTGTGCCAGGAGCCGGTCTCTGCGTTCAGGGAGGGGTACGGTGTGCTCCCCCCACCCTCCATCCCTCGCTTTGGCTCTGCTTTCCTCCTCTCAGTGGCTCGCCAGCCTAAAAATAACCCTTACCTCAGAGGGAAGCTTGTGGAAATGTTTATTGAAAGTCTTCCCCGGTGTTTTTTCTACTGGTTTGTTTTGCTCTCCGGAGTTTCTCTCTCTCCTCTCACGTATAAACGTCTGCAATCAAAGTCTGCTCTGCACTGCTCCTGTAGGGAACCATGTTCTCCTCCCGCTGCTTTATTACTTGAAACGTTTTTACAAATGCATAGTGACAGTTGGAAAGGGTTGGTTGGTGTCTGAGCCGGCAACATGAAGTTTCTGGAAGAAAAAAAGTCTCTGAAATGACAAGTCCAGCTTTCCCAGACCGAGCTGACATATGCTGACATCATCTCTCGTATTTGAAGCAGCTTTTTCCTCTGCAGGTGTGCTCCGGTACTTTTTGAAGTAACTCCTTTGACTTGTGTCCTTTAATCTGTCCTGTCTTCAGTAACATCCCCAGTGTGGGCAGCACCATGGATCAGGATTACAGCCAGACTTACACCCCCCAGACCCAAGCCCCGTTTGCATCCAGCAGCGCTCCACCGAGTAACAGTGGCGCCGGGATTCTGCCGTCACCCGCCACGCCTCGCTTTGCCCCCACCCCACGCACACCTCGCACCCCACGCACACCACGTGGCCCGTCCAGCGTCCAGGGCTCGCTAAAATACGAGAACTCAGACCTGTACTCGCCAGCATCCACCCCTTCCACCTGCCGGCCTCTGAACTCGGTGGAGCCCGCCACGGTTCCCTCCATCCCCGAAGCGCACAGCCTCTATGTCACGCTCATCCTCTCCGAGTCCGTCATGAATCTCTTCAAGGACTGCAACTTTGACAGCTGCTGCATCTGCGTGTGTAACATGAATCTGAAAGGAGCCGACGTAGGCGTGTACCTGAGCGACCCCGTCAGCGAAGCCCAGGAGCCCTGCAGCTGCGGCTTCAGCGCCGTGGTCAACCGCCGCTACGGAAACGGCTCGGGCCTTTTCCTTGAGGACGAGCTGGACATCATCGGGCGCGGGACAGACGTCAGCAGGGAGGTGGAGAAGCGCTTTGAGGAGCTCCGGCTGTCTGGAGTGGGAAGAGGAGATCGTGTCCCGGATGAGCTGATTCTGCTCCTGCAGGACCAGTGCACCAACCCCTTCTCAGCCATCGTAACGGTGGAGCACGACAGGGTGAAGCGGGGTCCAAGTGGGGACCCCGTCCCGCCCTGTGTCAGGGTGGAGGAGAGAGACTTCTGCAGCGACTGCTACATGGCCCTGAAGCATGGCAGAGAGTTCATGGACAGCATGTCGGGCGGGAAAGTGGACGAGGTTCTGGTGAAGAGCACCTGTTTGCACCAGTGGGCCAAAGAAAACGGTAAGCCCATTCAATACAACTTTATTTATATTGCCCAATTACACAACACAGTTTTCTCAATGAGGTTCACACCGGTAATCGTCCAAAACCACTAAATCAGTCATTAAATATAATTATACCAAGGTCTGGGTGAATACTCGATTCTGATTGGCTGCTGGGTGTGCATTAAAAAGTGATAATGCACAGTAATAATGCACACCTAAAAAAGAAGTTCCGGTCACACAGACCAAACGCTCGATATCACTGCGCAGGCTTCTTTAAAACACATTTTTCCTTCATCGTCTGGACAAAACAAGCAGTAATGGATGAACTTTCTCTCTGAACTGATGCTTTATTCAACTTATTGTAGCGACCAGCATTTATATTCCTCTCCTTTTGTAAGGTAAATTAATATTGACAAATTGGTTATTCTCCTTCTAATAAAACACCACTCGACATGAAAGGTGTAGTCTTCTGTTTCACCACAAGAGGGAGTTTCTCATTTTAGAGCAGCTCAGAAGAACGAACCTGCCGTGAAATGAAACACAGACAGAAGCTGATTGTGTTCTAGCTGCTCACTGAAGGCTTAACGTCAGAAAAAGACAACAAACCGCATCATGGATCAAATAGTCCGCTTTTTGTGAAAAAATGAGCTAAACCAAAGAAATAACTAGAATAAAGTACTAAATATTGATTGAATGGTTATTTATTTTGTAAATGACCATGGTATAAGCGGGATAATACCCTCCGAAGAGTGCATTATGAGAAACTAACACACTTCACGGAGGCAACCGCGAAGCGGAGGACGGTTTAGGCCTCCACGTCGTGCGTTAATTTCTCATAATGCACACTTCGTCGGGTATTATCTCTTACATAACAGCTGGTTTCTAAACTAAACTAAACAGACTGAACTAAACTGGGCATCCCTGCTCTTAGACCCTCTGTCACGGTGAGGAAAAACTCCTAAAACCCCTGAATCTGGGATAAAGGCAAAGCGGAAACCTCAGTGATGCCCACGAGGGCTGTCATGATTAGTCAACTAATAGACAACTAATTTAATGGAGTCAGAGCAGGGATGGGCAAACTTTCTTACTCGTGGGCCAGAAAGGGTTCTAAAGTTTGACAGAAGGCCGGACCAGGAGCAGGTTTTGGTAATTCACCTGTAAAAAAAGAAATAATACGGGATCTGGAGAAAGACATGCTTTAATCTTGATTGAAAATTACTTTAGATAAGAACATTTTGGAGTTTTTATTTCAAAACATTATTTACTTTTTTTATTTTAGTGCCATTATCACCAACGGGTTGAGGGATATCAGGGAAATGCTGCGTTCATGTGGTGTCGCTTTAATTGGAAAAATGGCTGGAAATCACTCGAGAATATCGGAAGAAAAAAAATCTTCAGATGCAGAATAACTTTCTTTGCCTGAACATAGGTAGTGCTCCATCTGTGGGGAGACACCTGAAATGCAGGGAAGATAAAACAATAATACAGGAAATCAATATCATTTATTCCAGTTTGGCAGGCCGGATTAAATAGTTCAACGGGCCGCATCTGACCCATGGGCCGTAGTTTGTCCACCCCTGAGTCAGAGTATCGTAAACTTGAAGAAATTTGTTAGCTTTCGGCTAAATGTAGAAAAAGTCTCTTTTTTTATATTTGAGTCAGTGAGACCAAAACTTTATCTTTTGTTAAAAATAGTTCCTTGTTTCAGATGTCGACCTCATTTAATTTAATCTTGTTTTGATACCAGAAAGTAATGAAGGACACAAGCTGCAGGATTCATTAAAAGTTTAATAAACTATCATCTTAATTGTCTTTATTTTTAGTTAGTTTAAAGCTAATGATGGTTAAGACGTGTGCTTTACATCCACTTTGTGTATGACATGATTAGTCGACTAATCAGAGAAAATAATTGGTAATTACTCGACTATTAAAATAATGGTTTGTGGCAGCACTAATATCCACATGAAGGAGGGATCTTCTCCCAGGAGGGTCAGGCGATGTACCAGGACAGTTAAAGAAGAATTAGCTTATGTAACTACAACTACAACCACTTGTGTGTCTGTTTTTGTTTAAATTTGTGTTGTTTTGTTTTTCTATTGTAAAAACGGTTGTATGAAATAAAAAAAGTAGTATTGCTGAGTGTTCTTTCATAGTTTAGGATTTTTTCTCTGTTGAATTTTGAATCAAACCAAAACATTTCAAAGTACTTTAGTGGCCACAAAATAGACGATGACTGACTTCTAAATCCATTTAGGATCTCAAATGTCCATGTAAAAAAACAAACAAAAAAAACAAACAATAAAGGATTTTTTTTTTTTTTTAATTAAAAAGAAATTTGACCCAACCTGAAAACTTCAGGTGTAGAAGTTGGAATGAAACTTTGAAGCTTTGGTTGACGGTGCTGACTTCCTGTGCTGTTGTTCCTCAGCGGTGGACGTGAGCGCTCTGTGCTCTCAGGATGTGCTGCGGGTACTGTTGTCCCTCCAGCCTGTTCTCCAGGATGCAATCCAGAAGAAGAGGACCATAAGGTCGTGGGGTGTTCAGGGCCCCCTCACCTGGCAGCAATTCCACAAAATGGCTGGTCGAGGCTCTTATGGTAAGACTAAAGCTCTTTATGTTCTGTCTGCTTTAAAGACCCACTCTGTGTGTTTCTGGTGGTTTTTAACGTCATCTTGTGGCATTTTGCTCATGATGGAGGACATTTTTAAAGAAAATCTGAATTCAAATTGCGTTTCTGCGTAGGGCTGCCACGATTCATCGACTAATCGACAATTGAAATAGTCGACGACTAATTTAACCGCCGATTAGTCATCATTTTATATGATATGGAGTTAGAGTGTAGTAAAGTTGAAAGTTTTATCGGCATTCTGCTAGCTTTTTGGACTATTTTGGCATTTATTAAGGTTTTTTTTTTATACTTCAGCTGCATGTTAGCTATTTTGGCTAAGATAGACTTTTTTAGGCTGTTTTTGAGTTTAGCTAATATTTCAGCTACATGCTAGCTGTTTTGGCCAATTTAGGATTTTTCTTGTTTTATGGGCTAACTTGGAGTTTAGCTCATATTTCAGCTGCACGCTAGCTATTTGGCTAACT